>NC_141137.1:9010000-9310000 GCF_053477565.2 Lygodium microphyllum | reverse complement strand
GAGAGAAAGCAAGAATCAAAGCCGAGAACGAGCTAGCAGGAGAAGCTGCCTTTGATGCCCTTGTGGAACTCTTTACAGAAGTCCCAATGGCACATCAAGCCCTTCCTCCTCCTACTGGAGGTCCACTTCCAAGCTAGATCCGTCCTAGAAATATTGATGACAGGCCAGCGAATGTAGTCTCCCGTTGCCAATTTTTAAGGGAGAGTACAATGAAGACCCCGATCTTCATGTAGCAGAGTTTATGGTAGCATGTGTGGCTAACAATGCCAGAACCCCTGAGCATTGGTTAGCAATACTCCCCGCCACTTTCAAGGGCACGGCATTTCAGTGGTATGAGAGACAAGCAGCAGGAACTTTTGGCACATGGGACGACCTGAAGTTGGCCTTCCTCACTAAATTCAGGCGTGAAGGTTTTGAAGAGCGGATGCGAGAGGAGTTCATGAATTTAAGTCAGTCCTCTGGAGAAAGAGTAGAAGCTTATGTCTCGCAAATGGAATCCATTCTGAAGAGATAGACCAACCATAATCTAGATGATGGCATTCAGAAGGGAGTCTTCCTCAGAGGATTATAACCAGAAGTCCGTAAGTTTGTGGAGCTACAAAGACCAGCCACACTGCAAGCTGCAACAGAAGGCGCAAGACTGTACGATGAAGTGGAAGCTAGATTGGTGATGAATTCAGGAAGAGGAGTCCCACCTCCTCTGATGCCAAGAATGATGTACCCACCAAATACAATCCCAGGGACTGTCCCCTACTCCTACCAACAGATGCCCTCAGTATCACAGTACAGTGCATCAAATCCACAGTGGCCACAATCAACGCCTCAATTGATGATTCAACCACAACAACAATGGTCCCAAACAATTCTCCCAATACCAAATCAGCAGCAACAGTGGAACCCTACCAAGTGGAGCCAACAACCCCAACAGTTCAAACAGGAGCTCTGAATTAGAATCAGAACAGAGACCCCTCTACACCAGCCCAACCTATTTATGCATTGATTACAGAGACTCCTCAAAACCCTACTGCCAGTGCCTCAGGAGGAGAAAGCTTGAAGGATTATTTATCCAACTCAGTTGCAAATATTAAAAAGGAGTTGATGGATGTGATTACAGAGCAGTTTGCAGACATTGAAAGTGAATACCGCTAGCATATCCAACGTTGCAGGAGCAGGAAGAGATGTGATGCGATCAAATACTTGGTTGGTAAGTGTCATCAAGCATGCCATTTAGCCACTGAATGCACACGAAAGCCAACCATCCCTGGAGCTTTCTGCTCCTACTGTCTTAGGAAGAACCATACAGAGGATATTTGCTCTCTGAAAGAGATGCATGATAGGAGAAGGAAGGAAGAAGACACAAGATTCAACTTGATGGAATCCAAAATGACAACACAGGATATTGGACCCAAGCCTAGAGAGTTTGGTCCTAATTTTGGTCCAAGGAGATTTCCATCCCAAAGTTACAGAGGACGACAGTCTGAGCGGTGGTCAGAGATCAGAAGTGGAGTGTTACAGATGCGGAGAAAAGGGACACATTTCACCAAATTGTCCAAATCCAAGAAGATTAGTGGATTACAAGCCCTTATGTAGTCGATGCAAAGGAGAAGGCCACACTGCAAAAGACTGTCCAAGCCTAGCCCCAGTGAAAAACAGTGCTATTGATAAAATGTCCAAGGCCCAAGAGCCTACCTCCAATTTACTGGAATTGGAAGTTGCTGCCATCACGCGTGCAAAGAAGAAGGAACCACCTATCCAGAAAGAAAATAATCCTCCTACCAGAACAGTGAAGTTCAATCTTCCAACAGAAGAACAGAACAGAACAGAGCCTGACAGTGCAGTATAGAGCACTACAGTGCCACAGAGAGTCACAGAGACAGTTCCAGAGACAGGACCAGAGGTCCAGGAGATAGAAGAGGAGGAAGTGCCACAAGTGGCAAAAGAAGTCCCCATGATGCCCTTGTTGGAAGAAAAAAGGAAAAGGAAAATGGGTGTCGCCCCATTTCCTAACCAGTTAGAGAAGCCAGTGGATCCTATTAAGGAATATGATCTGGTCAGAGATCTAGATACCTTTAAACCAAACCTCACATTCCGACAATTGTTGATGTTGTCTCCAAGTTGCCGAAAAAGGTTCAAAAGTATATTGACAAGAAGACGTTGCTTAAGGATTGCTCCCTCAACAGCAACAAAGTCCAACAAAGCTCCAGAGCCTGTAAAAGAAGTGGATGTGGTTAACGCCTTCTTAGATCCTGGCACCCCAAAGACAGGCGTGTGGATAGAAGGCTGCTTTATTGCAAATGCACTGATTGATGGTGGCTCATCAGTGAACATTATGACGGATGTGACAATGAAGGATCTAGGCCTACAAGGTATGCAACCAACTCAATGGCTCATCAGATTGGCGGATCAGAGCAGAATCAAGCCTTTGGGCATTCTCCCATATGTGAAGACTACAGTGGCTGGAAAAGATTATTGGCTAACCTATCTGGTGGTGAAGCCAGACTCTTATGGTACATTTTACCCCCTGTTACTGGGTAGACCATGGCTTTTTGAAGCTAGAGCAAGGACAGATTGGTTCAAAGGAACCTTGACCTTGGGTAGAGGACCCAATAAAGTGGTGCTAAAGCTATATGGTGCTAAAAAAGTACATGGGTCCACCTCCTTGGAATTATCTTCTGACTCCCCCAATGAGGCTACAGATGAAACATCAGCAGAAGAAGATGCTGTTAAAACAGATCCTTCCCAAGAAAACAGAGGCACATTCCCTAACAATGGGTATTGTAAGCCAACTCCCAAAAGGTGCAAAGCCACTATCAATGGGTGAATACTTCCTGCCTGAACCAAGAACGATTTCCGAAATCACTTCTGACAGTGAGATAGAAGCATGGATGTACTGCTCTCCTTGTTACATGGCCATAGCAGAGCCAGATACAGATGTAGAAGGCGAAGCAAATGACATGTTCTTCTCTTACAGAGTGCCTACAGAGGCAGAGCCAGAGTCTGAAGAGGATGATGAAGAATCTGAAGAAGGAGACTTTGAAAGCGAGATAGAAGAAATCACTCCACCCATAGAAGGCATAGATGAGGAGGGAGTTCCAGAAGCTTCAGAAGCAGAAGACTCCATGCTGTGGGACAGAATGGCAATGGTACCCTTTGGATTTGTAAATGGATCTTTCCATAGGCAAAGCCTATATAAGAAGTGGATCAAGCAAAATAAGGCGTCTTTTATCAGTGGTTCTTGTCGCACCCATCCACACTTGTCAAGAGAGGATGATGATGCTCCTTGTCAACAAGTACCAGTCCCAAGGCCACAACAGAATTCCGAGAGCCCCTGTTATGTAACATTCCTGGATGCATCCTCTGAAGAGGAGTCCTCAAGCTCTAAGGTAATTAACGTTCAAACCAAAACCGAGACAGCGTTGGTCCCATTTCAGCATTTCAAGGAGCAACCTAAGTCCTTACTGAAAGAAGACGTTGGGTCTAGTGGGACATCAGAAGAGGACACCACCCCCTTGAAGGAGTCGGATCTGTACCCAGAAGCAGTCCGTGGGACCTTCATCCGCGAAGTAGAAGGTGAAAGGCAGTTAACCTTTGTGGATGCAGATGGCAATGAATGCCACTTGAAGGTGGGTAGCAGCCTACCAGAAGAGGAGTTGTCAACTTTGTACAACTTGTTGAAAGAGAATTTGGACATGTTTGCATGGTCCTACAAAGACCTAAAGGGGATTGATCCCACAATATATCAGCATCATATTGACTTGGAGCTTGATGCCAAGCCAGTATGGCAACGACAGAGGCGAATGAACCCGAATTATTCTGCTGAAGCCTTTGGAAGTGGAGTTTATCTATCTAGTGGCCAACAGTGAATGGGTCTCACCCATCGTGGTTGTATCCAAGAAGAATGGCAATCTTCGAATATGTGTGGATTTCCGCAAGTTGAATTCCAAGACGAAGAAGGATCACTTTCCTATTCCTTTTACAGACCAGCTATTAGAAACAGTGGCAGGACATGAGCTTTACTCCTTGTTAGATGGCTTCAGCGGATATAACCAAGTGCAGATAGCAGAAGAAGATTAGTCCAAAACAACCTTCACCACAGAATGGGGGACCTACGCTTATCGAATGATGCCGTTTGGCCTTTACAATGCCCCTGCTACCTTCTAGCAAGTCATGATGGCTGCATTCCAAAATCATCTGCACGACTTTATTGAGGTATATTTGGATAACTTCTGTGTTTACAGTCTGATTCTTGAACACTGGGGACATTTGGAACAATGCTTTGACCGATGCCGGGAGTATGGGATCTCCATCAACCCCAACAAATGCATCTTTGGAGTCTCTTCTGGAGTTTTGTTGGGCCACATTGTCTCTGCACAAGGGATATCAACGGACCCTGCAAAGATTGAGAAGATCGCAGCTCTGATAACACCCACCAACCTCAAACAGTTGAGGGGATTCCTAGGCCATGTGGGTTACTACACAAGGTTCATAGCCCATTTTGCAACAAAGGAAACCCCCTTGCACAAGCTTCTGAGGAAAGATGTAGAGTTTATTTGGACGGAAGAATGTGACAAAGCCTTCCACACTTTGAAGCAGTGTCTGATTGAGGCACCCATCTTGCAACCTCCTGATTGGACGAAGGAGTTTCATGTACACACTGATGCATCAATTGAAGGCTTAGGTGCGGTCCTATGCCAGAAGGGATCCTCGAAGCTGGATCAGCCCATCTATTACGCAAGCCGAAAGGTCACTGATAGAGAGCGGAACTTTACAGTGACCGAGCTAGAGTGCTTGGCAATGGTGTTTGCCCTAGAGAAGTTTTGCCCCTACCTACTGTCTACCCACTTTAAATTTTATGTGGATCATGAGGCCCTGTCCTTCCTGATGAACAAAGCAGACATGAAAGTATGAATGATGAGATGGCTCCTTCTATTCCAGGAGTTCGACTTTGAGGTAATTACCAAACCTGGTCGTTCCCATGTTTTGGCTGATCATCTGTCGCGTATTCCGCAGACTGCAAACGAGGAGCAGGATGATCCAGACCTCCCTGATGCTTCCCTATTCCTGGTAGAAACTGTAACCCCCTGGTATGCAGACATTGCCAATCTACTGGCAACCCAACAGTACCCTCCTGGCATTTCTAGTCGGGAAAGGAAGAAGTTTATGTTAGAATCAGCCCCTTACACCCTGTTAGGTGGTGCACCGTACAAGAAAGGCAAAGATGAAGTGCTCAGAAGATGTGTTACAGGAGATGAGATTGGGATTGTTTTGAAGTCTTGCCATGACGAGCCATGTGGAGGCCACTTTGCAGGAGAAGCTACAGCTAGGAAGGCTCTACTAGCAGGTTACTGGTGGCCGACCATTCATAAGGATGCCTATGACTACTGCAAGCGATGTGATGCCTGTTAGAGGATGGGAAAACCCACCAAGACCAGCGCTATGCCACTGCAACCTATCCTTCCTTTGAAGCCATTCGAGAAGTGGGGCATCGACTTCGTCGGCCCAATCGATCCTCCCACTAGAAGAAAACAGAACATATACATCTTGGTATGTACGGATTATGTCACAAAATGGTGTGAAGCTAAAGCCCTAAAGCGGGACGATGGTAACAGTGTAGCCCTATTCATGTACGAGAATATTATCACCCGTTTTGGCAGTCCCCTAGAGCTGGTAAGTGACAAAGGCACTCATTTCATTAATAAAGTCATGGAAGAGTTGACAGAGCTGTATAAGATCCGCCATCGCAAGTCCACTCCTTACTACCCCAGAGCCAATGGCCAAGTCAAAGTCACCAATCGCATCCTCTGCTCGATCCTGACAAGGGAGATTGCCGCATATCGTCGTGATTGGGATGATCGACTTACAGAGGCCCTCTAGGCGTACAAAACCTCCCATAAAGTAGCTACAGGATAGACCTCTTTCCAGCTGGTGTATGGTACAGAAGCTGTTTTCCCTGTTGAACTGGAATTGCCCTCTTTGCGAGTGGCTATCAAAGAACATTTGGGGGATGATGATTCACTGCAACGTCGTCTCCTGCACTTGGAATGTTTGGACGAAACTTGCAGGATGGCTCTACAGTGCATGGAAGCCACGCAAGCTCGACGTAAGGCGTACCATGACAGCTTCATCAAGCACAAGGAGTTCAAAGAAGGTGATTTGGTCCTAGCCTATGATTCACGATTTGGCAAGTTTCCTGGCAAGCTTCAATAGTGGTGGATGGGCCCATATAAGGTACTTGTTGTCAACCCTAATGGCTCTGTCCAAGTGCAGACCGTTGATGCCTCTAATGATCCCTTCCTGATCAATGGATATCGCCTGAAGAAGTACTTCCCTCCTTGGGGATCTTGACAATCACAGTCACCTGATCCTTTCCCCCATTAGCATGGCACTGTGACTCTTCTGATGCTACTTCTGATAGCCGTTCTTCAGCCACTCCTGATGCGGTGGACGCAACCCTCTGTCCCCTCAGCCCAACCTCCCGCCCTTGATCTCTTATCTTTTATTTTTCACCAGCGACAGTGGTGAGGATGGTTCTGACAAATGGTATTTCTACCATTCCCTTGCTTAATTCGAAAAAGAAAAAATATATATACATATCGGTCATGGGAGAAAAGGACTTCGGTCCCTGTCATGCCGACCTATTCTTCGAGAAAAGGTGGAGACACCCTCGGGATAGGAGAGAAAGAGAAAAGAGAAAAAAAAACAACAAGAAAAAGGAAAAAAAAAACAAGAAAATAAAAAAAAAAACTGTTATGGGAGAAAAGGAAGAAATTCCCTGTCATAGCAGGCCTCGTTCCAAGAAAAGGTGGTCAACACCCTTGGGCGGGAAGCTAGCTGTGGAAAAGTTGGCAACACCCAGCAGTCCAGAAAGTGGATTCATCAGTTGACATCCTCAGGATCCAATTCCGAAGCTGCCTTCCTTGGTACACTGTGTCCTGTGCCTTTCTGCAGAGCGTTTGACAGTCCTCTAACACAACGTTTGATCTGATGGCTACCTCCCTGGGTACGCCTCTTCAACAACTGACGACGCAATCTTCATCGACAAACAATTGAGTGATGCGAGCTTTCATCCTAACTGGATGGGGAAGTGAGCATGGGTTGCCCTCTGTAACTATCAAACGAGTGTGAGACAGAGGGTTGGGTGAGTGACCAGTCTTTTCCCTTCAAATCAAATGAGAGGTACGATGTGTGAATGGAGTGTTGCAAGCACGGGATGGGCCTCTCAATGCACAAAGTACGATCTATTCCTGTGCACTGCACCATAAGGCTCCCTAGCCTTCCTTCTCGCACCATATGCCGGCACTGGGCGGGATGCACAGTTACACCATCAAATGCACACAAGGCATACAACCTTTGCACAAGTGACCGTGAGGATTACATCAATGGGTTTTAGGACATGGCTACCCTCTGTATCTTTTAACAGAGCATGAGACAGAGGGTGGGCTGAGTGTGACTGGAGTTTCTTCAATCAATTATCGAGAGGTGAGATTGAGGGACGTTACGACCCTTGGCACAAGGTATGTTCTCTTTTCCTTATGCACCCACGGGTTGGGTTTTTGCCGTCATCACAGGACACGTCACCCTGTTCTGTACACTGCACTACAAGGCTCCCTTGCCTTCCTCCTTGCACCTGCCTGACGAGTTGGACGCACTGATGCACCATTAACTGTGCACCCTGGCGTACTCCTCTGCATCATCCCCTTTGTCAATTGCTAAACCGGGTGTGAGATATGGGTTTCAATCATTATTCATCGAGTGATGTCCGTAATGGGGCGAGTGACTGTTCTCTTATCCCATCTGAGTGCTGTAAGCTGAGTGACTCTCCCTCGTCAGCGACACCGACTCGACGCGATTCATCCACCAACTACCTCCCTGGGTGCTGCTGCGTGGTCCCTGCCACGAAGGATGTGTGCTGTGAAGATGCCTTGGTACCTCCTGCAGCCGACAACGACAGTGGATGTGCCATCGACAGTCAACCTTGATTCTCGACAACATGGGCCAAGTTTTTCTAACCCTACACTTTTTGTTGTCAGTGATGGTCATGTTTTAAGTGTGGGGACGTTAGCGATTGGTCTATCGTGTGGTATTAGGTCCCTGTTGCTCGGTCAACCCTATCCGTTAAGGTTTTAAGTGTGGGGACGCGTCCCTGCGCGTCTATATTGCATACCGCCTGTATATGCCTCGCCCTGATCATGCATATATGCCATGACTTTCTTTTACCCTCCTGGGGTCCCTTCCCCACCCACCCGTCCACTGTCACCCTTCCCTTGTACAAGAATGGCCATAACTTGAAGAAGGAATGTCCAATCATGATGGGTGAGCTATAGAAATGTAGAGGACAATCCCTAGTATCCATCCGTGCCATAAAAATCCAATTTTGATGACGATAGAGCAATTGTTTTTATGACAGAAATTTAATACTGCAAGCTGTCCTGTTCCGATATTACTTTGTTTCCTGCAAAAGCCATGGAAAGGTATGATGATGGTTTCCAAGTAGACTCCTCCGTGGGCAAACCTCTCCATTTAATAAGGTACTCCACTAGCGAATGATTACTTAAGACATTTTCTCTTTTTCCAATAACCTTTTTAGGCTCATAAATAATAAGACCATCTTCATCCATGGGAGGTGACTCTTTTAAAACCTTTATGGATGGACCCACATATCTCTTAAGTTGGGAAACATGGAAGGTAGAATGAATCCTTGTTGAAAAAGGCAAATCAAGCTTGTATGCAAGCTCACCAACTCGTTTCAGGATTTGATAAGGCCCATAGTAACGATGAGCCAACTTATTATGACTGCCTTTGAGAGAAGCATACCTAGATTTAGGCACTTTGAGGAATACCCAATCCCCTTCTTCAAATTCCAAAGGTCTCCGCTTTTCATAAGCATAAGCCTTCATAATATCTTGTTCCTTCCGAATGTTTCCCTTGCATTGATGCAAAAGAGCTTCCATTTTCTCAACTTCAGCCTTGGCTTGTGGATTCACGCCTTCATGAAAAAGGGTTGAAGGTATTTGCACTTTGTATCCATAAAGCGCTTCAAATGGTGACATGCCAATGCTCATATGATGAGTATTATTATAACAGAATTCAACAAGATGTAACCAATGATCCCACAAAGCTTGAGTGTCATGGCAAAAATGACAAAGATAGACTTCCAACCATTTATTAACCCGCTCCGTTTGGCCATCAGTTTGGGGATGATATGCCGTGCTAGGAGTCAAAATTGTTCCCATAGAAGTGAATAAACTCCTCCAAAATCTTCCCATGAACTTAGTATCACGATCAGATACTATCTTCAATGGCATACCATGAAGCTTAAAAATACATTCCATGAACTATTCAGCCACTTGCTTTGCTATAAATTGAGCCTTGATAGGAATAAAATGAGTTGATTTAGTCAACTAGTCCACCACCACATAAATGCTATTCTACCCATGCTTTGTTGTAGGTAAGGCCACAATAAAATCCATTGTAATATCAGTCCACTTGCCTTGAGGAATAGGAAGTGACTGAAGTAAACCACTAGGTAGAAGAGAGGAATCTTTATTTTGTTGGCACGGAAGACATTGCATAACATAATCCTTAACATCCCTCCAAATGCCCTTCCAATAGAAACCCTTGTGGATATTGTCAAATGTTTTGAACAACCCATGGTGTCCCGCTAAGGGTGAAGAGTGCATCTCATGCAAGATACGGTCTTTGAAAGAAGATTGTGGTGTCAAGAATACTCTACCACAATACCATAAAAGACCATTGTGCCATTTGAAATTTGGATACTCTTCTTCTTTGCCTAGCTGAAATTCCTTCATCATCTTTGATGCTTGCTCATCAAGCAAATACGCCATTGAATATCATGGATCCAATCCTTATGCACGGTTGAAATAGTAGAAATGGAACATGCCCACATTCTTGATAAGGCATTTGCCACCACATTGTCTTTTCTAGCCATATAAGATATTTCAAAGTCATATCCTTGAAGAGTAGCTAACCATCTTCATTGCTTGGGAGATAAATTTGGTTGTTAAAGAAAATATTTTAGCACATGATGATCACTTTTGACCTTGAAATGGTTGCCATAAATGTAATGATGCCACTTTTTTATAGCATGCAATATTGCTAACATCTCTTGCTCAACATGTAATTGACGCTCATTGTCATCAAGCTTTTGGCTCTCATAAGCTATGACTCCATGATCTTGGCATAAAACAGACCCAATTCCTCTTCCATTAGCATCCGCACATGTGATAAACTCCTTAGAGAAATCCGGACATACAAGGATGGGTGCTGAAATTAGAAGAGATTTTAGCTCATTGAAACTTTGATCAGCAAATGGAGTCCCAAAAGAAAGCTTCCTTTTTGAGTCTATCCGTCAATGGAGTCGCCACATGAGCATAATTCTTGACGAACCTTCTATAGAAGGATGACAACCCAAGGAATCCTCTCAAAGAGGTTGCATTCGTAGGAGTAGGCCATTCTTTGACACATTTTACCTTATTGGGGTCCAGTCTAATCCCTCGTTCTCCCACAACATGACCTAAGTATTCAACTTCATCTTCCATGAAAGAACACTTCGTCATCTTGGCAAAGAGTGCGTGTCTTCGTAAAGTGTCAAAGACCTCTCTCATATTCTTCAAATGCTCATCCTTGGATTTACTATAGATTAGGATATCATCAAAGAAAACAAGAACTGTTTTGAACAAGAAGGGCTGCAATATTTTATTCATGAGGGCTTGAAAAGTAGCAGGTGCATTGGAAAGTCCAAATGGCATAACCAAGAAGTGATATAACCCTCTTTCAGTTCTAAAGGCTATTTTGAACTTATCTCCTTCCTTCATTCGGATTTGATGATAACCCGATCAAAGATCTATTTTGGTGAAGACCTTTGCATCTTTAAGCTCATCCAAAAAATCATCAATTTGGGGAATATGATACCTATTCTTGACCGTTGACTTGTTCAAATCGCGATAATCAATACACATGTGAAATGATCCATCCTTATTTTGACTAAGAGCATGAGAGAGGCAAACAGTGATTGACTTTGCTGAATTAAATCCATTTGCAGCAATTTGTTGACTTGATGCTCTACTTCTTCCCTAGTAGAAATTAAAAAGGATGAGAAAAAATCGGGGCAAGAGTGGAAATATCCCTTGTAAACCATGCTTTGGCAGACCCAAGACTAGAAATTTTATATCTCCACCTCGAGATGAGGAAGGCAATATATGTGTAAAACAACTAGAGAAGTAAGAAGCATGGAAAAAGTTGCACCTTGTTGTTTCAGATTGGAGCGCGAACGAGGACTACCAAATCCCATGTATGTTTTTTTTAAACAGTAAATCAAATTTAGACTACATGGCCCTCTCGCAAGAGTGACTATCACCTCTATGCATAACCTCCTCATTAGTAAGAGACCTACTAGAATCTATCACCATAATGTGATCCATGGAGGGTCCAAACCGATCATGTTAATGTCTATCTCTAGTAGGTCATCTCAAAATAGGTTGTGGAGTCTATAGGCGGTGCACTGTACAAGAGAGGCAAAGATGAGGTGATGCGAAGATGTGTTGCAGGGGATGAAATCGGCATAATATTGAAAGCATGCCATGACAAACCATGTGGTGGACACTTCATAGGAGAAGCAATAGCCAAGAAGGCTCTGCTAGCAGGATACTGGTGGCCGACCCTCCACAAGGATACGTTATGTCGCATGTTGCACTTATGATTTAAATTTACGGATGTGATTCGTATAGAGGATAATCTTAGACACCCATTGAATGTTGTCCAAAGAATCGCAATGCATGGAAAGAAAACTATGAACTTTGCCAGTTGCATGCGAGGATGCTTGCATTTTAAGTCGGGTTAAGTGCTAAAGGATGCTCATGCATAGAGATCTCTTGTCAAATTATGAATGCATCTTTGATTTCGTTGCGTTAACGTAGGTTTCTATACAAGTTAGCTCTAAATTGTCAATCATTATAGTTTACGCAAGGAAACGAAATGGTCATTGTACATTTTATAGTTGCATAGAAGGAAAAAGTATATGAATCGCATATTTGCATGGAATGTTATATCTTGCAATTATTTACATCTTTTAGGACAAATATTAGCGTCTTTAAGAAAAGATTGCTTCTTATCGCAAGACAAGTAGATCGATTTAGGTAAATCACTTGTAATGGCATAATCCACATGGGATTCATAAGAGCATAAATAAGTAGTATGACGAACACCTCAAAGTGCTAGGTAAGGTTAGTTACGTTAAAAATTCTGCCTAGTATCGCACTTGGGATGCCAAGTCAAGACTTTCAATCCCAAAGGTCCTACCCACATTAACAGAATGTTAGGGTTAGTTAGATGCCCATGCAAGAACGATCTAGGGTTCTTACCCTAAGGATCAATTGGCCAAATACTAGACTTCCATTTGAATTTAGAAACCCTAGGGCCAAACGTTGTCGGCCTAGTATGGTTACGGTTGGGTTGGGTCAAGAGGACTCCCAAACCCTACATCTTGACCAAGTAATACCGTGTGATGGGAAAAATGATCCCACAAGATAGGTGCGACACTATGCAACAAGTTGCAACGTCGCATGGTTTTGTGTCAAATCATAAAATAGAATTTCCACTCCTTGGAACAAGGTTGGTGAGTTCTAAGTGCAAGTTTAACTTGCAAAAGGATGAGTGGTCATCCTGCTACATCACCCTTTCTTGAGGCTGATTTGCCTAGTTAAGAAAATTATGAATTGCCTAGCAAGAATTTGACCAATCAAGTTAGGGCGACGAGGTTGCCCAGGATTTATTGACCTTAATATAATGAAACCTAAGGTGTTTGTTAATTTAGGTTAAAATGGGTAATCCTAACCCAAGGATAAAAGGGTAAACAAACAACAAAACCCTTGGGATCTTACCAAGTCACAATTGATCCCGGATCGAATGTGGGATGCATTCGGAGAGAAGAAATTATACCTTAGCAGTTGGTCAAACAAACGACCACTGGATTGATTGTGTTTGTAAAGTTAGGAGCACTGTTTGTACTTCTTTGCTCAAGGAACTAAAGATGGAAAGATAATTAATGCTTCAGGTTGAAGGCCTGGAGGGAGAGGCAACATCAGTTACCCCCGACTATCTGCCTGACCCTATCCAAGGGGGTTGTTAGCCGTGCCGGGTACGTGGATCGAACTCGCCGCGAGAGGTCTCTCCGTGGGTATTACTTGGAGCAGGAGGACGCTTGGGTGCCAGGGGGCTCTGGCCGTAAATCCCTTGCCTTCGGGTCTTGCACAAGAGGCCGACGTGACTCGGGATTGGATCTCGAGGCCCGCATACTAGTCTATGGACGAAAACTTGGAATAGTGATCCCTGAGGATTGTTAGAATCGCCTTCGAGCAGATTATGGAATTGCCTTCGAGCGGATTATGGAATAGCATTTGGGCTGGATTATATGATGTATTCCAAATATTGATAAATAAGATCAATTGTTGAAAATGAACTTATTTGACATTGTTTTTCTATGTCAGTGCTTAAGTTACGTGAAGGAACATGTGATTAATTGGCTAATTAACGAAGCTGTTTTTACTTGTCAAACTAAATGTGGTAGGTAATTAGACAACTAAAGCAATCCTGAGGAAAGTGTGGTGGATGCGACCATGGGTCCGTCCTACAGAAGGGTGGTCCCAATTGGCCGGGAACTTTTCTCAAAAGGAATTGACAGCAAGGTAACGATGACCTAGAATCTAGGAAGCTAGAATCCCAATTTATACTGTTTTAGGGGAACAGAATGGGACTATATCTTATGGGCAGAGAGGTCGCTTCCCATCCCTCTCGTTTCCCATTCTCCTTGAACCAAGTGCAATATAAATTCGCTTCGACCCTGATGTTTCTGCGTAAAGTAGTTCGTCTGGGGCTCGATTCCAGTTATCTCCAAGGAACTTGACCATTAGGGAAACCCTGATTCAGGTCGATCCTAAGTGGAAACGGTCGGAATGCTTTCCCTTCCTGGAAGACTCGGGAAGACCTAGATTCCAAACCCCGTGACATTTCGTGGGAGTGCCGGACGGTGCTTTCTGGACTCTCTTCCCGATGGGCTGCTAAGACGTGTCCTGCAAGTCAATAGGTGGACACGTTACAGTTGATATCAGAGCGAACCAACGGATCTAATATTTACAAGGAAACTTAATGAGGTGAAGTAAAGCAAATGTTGTTGTTAAGAACATTTCCTTACTTATTTACGGATGCTGGCCTGCAGAGTCGCGAAGCATGGAAGAAATTCTTGGTGTTCCAGGTTATGTTTATGACTTCGATGCATGCTTCGAATTATCGACGGAGGCTGGATATGATGAATATCCTAGACCACATCTACAATCCTTCACCCTTGTATGTGAAACAGAGATGGATGGGTGATTTACGAATTTATTACATAGCTGCCCACCGACTTGCATACCTTCGGACCAACTTGAAGAGAATCAAGTGGATGGAGGACTTAAAGACCGTGAAGCTGTTCATCTTTGTTGAGGCTCACACAAACATAACTCTACATGCCGGCGGTCAAAAGGTCAAGCAAAATATGTATGTATATGAGAAAGTGACTCGAATAATCCCTACCGACAGAATCAAGGTGTTGGGACGTTATGAAAAGAACGGGTATCAAAGGAAAGGATACCCTAATCTTCCTATGACCTATCGATTCCTGAAAATCCATGATCCTAATCCATATTATTACTTGGTTCCCGTAGCTGAATGTAACACAATCTTATTCTCCCCAAATTAATGTATCAGCTTGTTCCATCTTCCCAAAAATAATTATACTCGAAAGGGCTACACCCATATGAATGAATAAGATTTTTCTTATCAATGACTGTCATGGCTGTAAGAGTTGATAAAGGAGTTAAGTGATTAAGTCACTTGGCTAAAAGCTGAATTGGGCATGTAATGTAATGTGAGAAATGTTTAGCAAGTTTTTAACGTAAAGAATCTTATTGCCCAGGCACAACCTCAAGTGCAGATTCCTAGTACGACCCCTACACCAAGCATGGCCATGATTCAAGAGAAGAAGTTTCTTCTCAAGCAAATCAAGCCACTAGAATTCGATGGCAAGGGAAGGACCGTCCAAACTGATGCCAAGATCTGGATCGAATCCATGGAGGATTATTTCGAAGTAGTAGGTACTGCACTCGCTAACCAAGCGATGCTCGCCAAACTGAAGCTTACCGGTGAAGCAAGACTTTGGTGGAAGCAATGGTGCAGAGACCAAGGAATCTTAGAAGGGTCAGTTACGTGGGAAAAGCTTAAAAGAGCTGTGCGAGGGAGATATCTACCACCTGCCTATCGCACGCAGAAGATGAACGAGTTCTATGAACTGAAGCGGCTTGGTCTATCCCTTGATGTGTATTATTCAAAAATTGTCTCTCTTTTGAAGTATGTGCCACAAATGGATATGACAAAACAGGTGTTGAAGTTTTGTGCTGGATTAAACCCACCTATAAACACCCGTTTGGAATCAATGCGCCCAACAGACCTTCAGGATGTGCTCATTCCAGCTGCACCCATAATACAGGAGGTGCAAACCAGGCCAATAAATAACAAGACTTGGTCTTATAAGGATCAGAACAAGGGAGTGTATAGGTCACAGACGAAGAGAGCGCAAGGCCAAAATCCGGGACAAAGGAAGAAAGCTAGGACCAACAATGTCAATAATTTCATTCCTACCCAAGGTAATGGCCGCAATCTCCGTTGCTTCCATTACAACGAGCCCAATCATTTTAAAAGGCAGTGTCCTAAGCTTAACGAAGGACAACATCAAGGACCATTCAAGGAACCGTCCGTGGCCAAGGAGCCGCCGTTAGGGCTAGAGGAAGAACCGCTAGTGTTGCCAACGGGGAGATGTGTGATGAAGAAGACCCGACCATGGAAGCCGACATTGAGAGGGCAATAGTTCATGCTGCCCTTCACAAGAAGAAAGACCTGAATCGCCAATTCTCGGTGATTCAAACTCCATCGGATTATCAAGGTAAGAGCTTCAAAACCTTGATTGATTGTGGCAATACACATTCCTTCATTTCACCAGTCTGTGCAAAAAGATTAGGAATAGCCACAATAGATGCACCTACCTTGCTTGTGGAATTAGCAAATGGTCGTGAGGTCACTTGTACTAGGCAAACTGCTAAGGTGAAATTCCTACTGGGTGGAAAGTCGACTTTGGTCAGATTTAGGGTTATGAACCTAGGTATCCATGAGTGTTTACTCAGAATGGATTGGCTTAAACATAATGATGCCCACATCCACTGTGGAAAGGGCCAAGTCTCCTTCCGAAATTCTGAAGGAGAACTGGTCACAACTCAAGGAGAGGCTGGGAGCCAAAAATTCAACTGGCCAAAGCATCTTGGATAATAAAAGGAGTTAGAAAGGGTCTACTTGTCTATTTGATTAAGCTAAATAAGCTAGATCAGAATCAAGAGTCTAGTGAAGAACCTTCATGGCTAAAGGAGTAGGCAGATATATTTCCTGAAGAGCTGACAGAACTTCCTCCTCAAAGGGAAGTTGATCATGAAATCAAGCTAGCGCCAGAAGCTGCACCAATCGCAAAGAGGCCATATAGAATGTCCATTCCAGAAGCGATTGAGATGAAGGAGCAACTCAAGCAACTGTTAGACCAAGGCTACATTCGTCCCAGTAGTTCACCATGGGGAGCTCCAGTGCTGTTCCAGAAGAAGAAAGATGGAACGCTTCGGCTATGCATTGACTACAGAGGGTTGAATCAATCAACCATTTAAAAAAAATACCCCATTCCAAGAATAGATGAACTTCTTGACCGTCTTCAAGGTGCAAAGATCTTCTCCAAGATTGATCTTAGGTTTGGATATTATCAGATAAGGATCAAGGAAGAAGATATTCCAAAGAAGGCATTCAGCACAAGGTATGGGCAGTTTGAGTTCCTGGTCATGTCATTCAGGCTAACAAATGCTCCTGCCACCTTCAATAGGCTAATGTAGGATATCTTTAGGCCCTATCTTTATGACTTTGTACTCGTCTTCTTTGACGATACCCTAGTCTACTCCAAACAGGAAGAAGATCATGAACCCTAGCTTCGCATTGTTCTTGAAACAATGAGGGCACACAAGCTTTATGCCAAAAAGAAGAAGTGTGCATTTTTCAAGCGATAGATTGAATATCTGGGATTCATTGTATCAGTGGAAGGAATTTCAGTAGATCTGGCCAAGGTCAGAGACGTTTTGGAGTGGCCAACACCACAACTGTCAAAGAAATACGTAGTTTTCTTGGATTGACAAGATGGTACAGGGTCTTTATTAAAAACTATGCTTTGATTGTAGCGCCACTGACCGATCTACTGAAGAAGCAAACATCAATTATATGGTCAATTGTGCTGAACAGTCCAGCTTTGATAAACTAAAACAAAGCTTGGTATCAGCACCTATTCTGAAACTTCGGGATCTTAGTAAGGAGTTTGAAGTGATAACTGATGCTAGCACACTTGCCTTAGGATGTGTGCTTATGCAAGAAGGTCATCTTGTAGCATACTCTTCAAGGAAATTGAAAAGCCATGAGAGGAACGATGCTACCCATGATCTGGAGCTGTTAGCTGTCATCCATGCTCTCAAGCTTTGGAGACACTACTTGCTGGGTAACAAGTTTACCCTAGTGACGGATCATAAAAGTCTTAAGTGGATCTTTACCCAGAATGAGCTCAATATGAGGCAACGTCGATGGATTGAAGTGCTGGAGGAGTATGATTTTGAAATCAAATACCGGCCTGGAAAGGAGAATGTAGTTGCTGATGCACTCAGTCACAAGGCTTTTCTAAATTCTTTGATCCTGCAAGATCCATCAATTGCAAGATATCTAGCCACAAAGGTATCCATGCCAAACAACCCAATTCTTGAGCTAGCTAGAGAAGAGGCATGCCATGATCCAACTTATCAGAAATTGCTAAGGGAGATCCCCATCAAGGATCAAGACCCGAAGCTACAAACAAAGTATCAAGAATTCTCTATCAATAGTGGACTTGTCTACTATAGAACGAGATTATGTATTCCAGCAAGCCAATCACTCAAATAGAAGATACTTTGGGAAGCTCATGACTCCCCTTTCTCAGGACATCCTGGCTATGCCAAGACCCTCAATGCAGTCAGAAAGAGCTATTATTGGGAAAGGCTTAAAGGTGACGTTCTCAAATATGTCACAGAATGTTTGTCTTGTCAACACATTAAGGCTGAACATGTCAAAATGCCAAGGAAATTGCAACCACTTGACATTCCCCAAATGAAATAGGAATTCATTAGTATGGACTTTGTTGTTGGACTACCCCAAGTTTAGGGAGGATACAACTCCATTATGGTTGTGGTTGATATGCTCACCAAGGTTGCACATCTTATCCCTGTTAAGACAAACTATAAAGCCTCAGACATTGCAAGGTTATTCATCAGGGAAATATTCAAACTGCATGGGTTTCCTAGAAGAATCTTTAGTGATCGTGACTCTCTCTTCACATCACATTTCTGGAAGGATATCTTCGAGGCCATTGGGACTCAACTCTGTTTCAGTACAACTTACCATCCCTAAACCGATGGACAAATGGAGCGAGTCAACCAAGTCATTAAGGATATGCTAAGGGCACACTGCTGCCGCGAGCCCAAAAAGTGGATTCAATACTGCCACTGGTTGAGTTTGCCTACAATGCTTCTTACCAACAAAGCATTCAGATGACCCCTTTTCAAGCATTGTATGGGCACGACTGTCGTAGTCCTTTAAAGTTTTCGGATCCAACCTTGAGGGTTGAAGCTTCAAGACAGATGCTGGAAGATATGGATGACCAAATCAAGTCAATAAGACAAGACATCCAAGCCGCCAAGGACAGGCAAAAGGCTTACGCGGACCTAAAACGTCAAGACAGATCCTTCATTGAAGGGGATATGGTCTTCATTTGCGTGCGCCCAAAGAAGAGTTCCCTATCCTTGGGTGAATGCAGAAAGCTAAGTCCAAGGTATTGTCTCTCTTTCTCTCTCTTCAGCTCATTCTCCTCTCAACTTCATTCATTACAAATGGTATCAAAGCATCAGTCTTTGGTCATTTTCTCCTTTCCTCATTCTCCCTTTTCAAATCTCAAACCCTAATTACTCAAGTTGCAGGTACAAGTACAACAGGAAGGACCGTAGTTATAGTCTCAACTTTTTGGAGCAAGCAAGAGCTATGCTTGGAGACTTAAACATATCTAGAGGTAAAATAGCTAAGTTAGCAGGTCTTCACTCCTTTTTATGCAAATTTTTGGGGGTTCTAAGCCAAGGGTCACCAAGGACTAGTCTGAAAAACATATCTTAGAGTACCTGACAATTCCTTTTAGGGTGTGGACAACTGCTCAAACCTCCCTCAAATATACCAAACAAAACCTTGGAACTTCATGCCTTGATTTCTCCAATCCCCAAAAGAAGAAAAATCCCCACATACACACACATATATATAGCACAAAGGGAAGAACTCGTAAAGGGAGGACATCACCTAGACCTAGCCATAAGAAACTTTTGCATAGTAAGAGACTTGCTCTAGGTACTCCATCAAATCTTTTTAGTACAACACTAACACAAAAAACCAATAAGCACACTCGTACAAACTAAACACATAGCCCTCTTGGCCTTATGAGATCACCTAGTGTTCTACAAAATAAATGGCCCTCTTAGCCTAATGAAATCAAACATTAAATCCAACAAGAATGGCCCACTTGACCTAAAGAAAACATAGGTACAAAGTGCGCCATTCAATATCTTATGGTTGAGAACAAAACTTGGTTCCCACATAAATCATATTAAAATATAGTGCTAAACCAAGGGATGGGCCACTCAGGCCCTACAAAAAATGCATCAAATTATTAGCTAGGCCCCCTACATAAATGACAAGGGGTGTCTGATGAATATGTCATTGAACAATCATATGCATCTATGAAAGAATAGAAAGAAGGTCAATTACTATCTGACTCATCACCCATACTAACCATCGGTGGCCATAACAAGACGTGGTAGCAAATAGTCTCCACAATAGTCCTAGGCTAATAAGATTGGGCAATTT
This sequence comes from Lygodium microphyllum, assembly GCF_053477565.2. Classification (NCBI taxonomy): domain Eukaryota; kingdom Viridiplantae; phylum Streptophyta; class Polypodiopsida; order Schizaeales; family Lygodiaceae; genus Lygodium; species Lygodium microphyllum. The sequence goes on along the minus strand of NC_141137.1, from coordinate 9,289,939 downwards.
TAATAACCCCTCAGGGCCAGTTGAGAAATATGTCCTCAACAAAGGCATGACATTGTTTGCATAAGTGATGTGAAATTGCAGTTTGGTATTGATGCTCCATTTGTGCTTCATGATGTATGTCATGTTTGGCTTTGGACTAAAAGCATTATTTCAATTGAACAATTGGATGATGATAGATATTATATGTCTTTTGGTGATTTTTCATGGAAGATTATACGTGGTAACCTTGTTTTTGCTAAAGGTGCCAAGGTTAGCAGCATGGATTCCTTGCTTGTATATCTAAATCTATTGGTCAAATTTTGGATATGACTGATCTCTCTCGTGCATCTCTTTGGCATCACTGTCTTGGGCATATACCCCTTAAAGGAATAAAAGTACTCACTTGTTTATAGCATTTGTTGCCTCTTGACCACTCATGTTTTGACTCGTGATGATTGTTTATATGGTAGGCAAACTTGTAACTCACATAAAAAGTTTGGCTCTATGTGAGTATGGGTGAGTTGTTTTTTTTACTCTTGTACATTTAGATGTTTGAATCATGTCCTTTGCCTATATTGGATCATTTAAACATACTTGTAAACCTCTTCAATGGTAGAACCATTTTCAAAATCACTAGAACTTGAGGCTCCAATAGTTGAACTTTCCTCAAGTGCCTCCCATTCTTTAATGGAAGGTAATGCCCTTTCATCCAATGGGTGCTCAGGGTATGCATCCATAATTATACTTTTTAACCCATGCCCAAAAATTAGTAGACCAGCTCGGATATCCACCAAATAATCAAAATGTAATATCCCTAGATGTCCAAGCAACAACTGATAGCTTGGCCTCCCAACAAATTAGATAATGTGGAAGTCAAGGATGTACTCAATATTAGTAACTGTCACATGTACCTACTTTACCATTCCTTCTAGTTGCCTTAGGCTATCATCTACCATTTCTAAAATCGTTACATGTATCTATCTTCCGGTTGCCTTAGGCTATCATTAACTATTTTTAAAACCATCACGTGTACCTACATTATCATTCCGTTTGGTTGCCTTAGTCTACCATCAACCATTTTTAAAATTGTTGTGATATCCTTTTGAATTGATAGACCCAACTTCTCCAATAAATCCGTACTCATAATGTTTATGGATGATCAAGGTCACAACTGCATTATCTATAACGATTTCATTGACATATGTCTATGCCTACAATAGTGCTTCTCTACATGATCCCACCATTCACTACCCACTCGATGGACACCAAAAGGTTCTAGGACATAACTTATTCATAGGATTTTCTTGAATTCTGTACAAACACTGAGTGAAAGTTGGATTAGTTGTAGTAGATTCACATCTGATTTGACTTCACATAACAAGCTTGCTAGGTCAAACTAGCAGACGTTTGTCATTGCTCTCTTCTCTTTCCACACCAGATGCTCTTTTGTAGTACCCTCCTTTTCTTTCAATTTTTGTTTTCTTTTAATCACAAGCTCCTCTAACATACCATCATTTTTAAGAGGACATGGCTGGGCATCCAACACCTTCTTATCATCCCTGCTAGATTTAGGTTTTAGTTTGTTGGTACTAGGGTCATCTTTCTGAGCATCTTTCAATTTTTAATCCTTAGTTACTACCCTAACATTGTTAAGAGATAAAATTTTACTAATTGGAAAAAATTTAACCAGGCTTACCCCACTAGCCATTTCCTTGATTGTGGCTTTATCCCTTTGCAAAATTTACTCACTACCCTCTTCTTTAGGATTCTCATCATTCGCTTGATGATTTACAAGCCCAGGTTGGTGACTACCTTGCTTGAGAGAACTAACCCTACTCCAATAGGTAGAGGCTAAGTGACTAGACTTCGTGCATATATCACATTTGACATTAGGACAATTATGAGGGAAATGTTGCCCACCACACCACTTATAGTTGAATCATGATGTTCCCCCATCATCATTGGTCTTTCTTGTACCCATCAGATTTTGTTGTTGCTTTAGAAAATTAACATCTATGGCAATCTGGTGGTATTGCTCAATGATCATATCAAGATATGATTTCATCATATCTTTTACTTCCCCTACAATGTTTGATGTAGAGGACTCATAACCAGTGGCTTCAAGAGCTACCCTCTCACTAGGTTGCACAATTTACAAAGGGGTTGCTACTTGTATTGACCCTTGGTTTACAAAAGAAGCTCTTTGGTTAGCTATTGGCTTAACAACATTTACAAGGGATAGCAACAAATGCACATTTTGCATCATGCTTCCTCTACCATTCTAGTTGGTCACACAGATACTGATCGTACCTTGATCTCCACTAACCAATCCCAAATTATTTCAAGACTAAGGCTCGAATTTAGATTTTCCCCCAATACATAGGTTGCTTGTAAGTGGGACTCTACTTTCTCTGCTTGAGTTATAGCAATATCTATATCCACTAGAGGGACACTACTCAATTGCACTTGGATATTAAATTCCAATCCATACAAGAAGTATTGCAGTTGGACAAGAGATTGGATACGGATAGAGGCTTCCAATGTGCAAAAGACCTCTTTCATCTTGTTAGCATATGCTCGGGCATTTCCATGGAGCTCTTGACGTGTCATGTTTAGCACATGTAGCCAATATTGCCCACATCTCTTAAGAAAAAATTTCCTTTGAAAGGTTACAAAGAATAAATGGATTGTGGTTATGGTACCAACTTCTAAGTCGTGATACCACATTGCAACCCTCCCTTTTAGGGGTCCTATTAAAGAACATCATAAGATGTCATTTGTCTTAAATTCAAAAATTTAACATGAGTTTTTGGAACTCATTGATGTGAAGCTCTACATCCTCCTCCACTAACCCATTAAAGATGGGTAGAGGGAAACCCAACACTCAAAAATATGGCATTCTTGCAAGAATTGCAATAGGTTGCACCATAAAAACAATCGGATTTGCTGGCATAGGATTTTGTAATAGTGTGATTGTAACCCCACTTGAAGTGGGTTGACTTACTAGGAGAAGGGATGCACTCCAGCTTCCTCCTCCTCCTCCTAATGGACTATTTAAGGTACTAGGGCTACTAAGACCTCTCCCTCCTAGGAGTATCAAGATGCTACATTGAGGGTAATACTTCTTAAGAATTTTTACCCACTGTCGTCTAGCCCTTTCAGCTCTTTCTTATTTTTTGATCTTGGCTTGATGGTGTTTATTAGGAAATAATAGGTCTATCTTGATGCTCATTGGCATAAACTGATTGACTAGTCCCTAATTAACCAAGATTCAAAAATTTCCACTTATTAGTGACTCTCAGCAAATGCAGCACCTGTGGAGACTAAAGATGGGCCCGAGACGACGCTAGGACTCTACCAGGACTCCTACATTCACCTAAACAACCCCACAGCCTTTCCGCCGCCAGGAGCGTATAGATACTATACCTAATATATTAGAACAAATGCATTTGCATATATAACCTCTAGAATGTAGTCCAACCTGATGCCCTTTGTGCTCCAAGAAAAAGAAGTACCCAAACATATTGTTGGCTAACACCTCATAACAAAAACAAGGGGAGAACCCCCCATCTTATTGTTATGGCCCCACTACGGCTCTCTTTCACCTTAGGGATTAACCCCTGAATGCTTGTCTCAATATGTAACACATATGTAACATAGTCCTCTCTTTTGATAAAATGTTCCAAGAGATAATATAATCCTTAAAACATCAATCCACAAAGGAAAAAATTAAACTAATGCTACACCTTAGGAAGCCTCACACTCATCATGGGTTAGTATCTTAGCATTCAAGGGCAATGCATCCAAGAGATAGATTATTGAGGGTTGAGATGACTTGATTTTTTGGTTGATTTTTGTTGTTTTTGTAGACTGAATGGTTGATTTTTTATGGATTTTCTATGATGTTTAGTTGTTTTGGAGTTTTTTGGAAGTTTTTTGGATGATGTTGATTATTTTTTGGAAGGTCGGGATGTTTTATAGTGGAGATATGATGTTTTGATATGTTTTATTGATGTCCTTTTAGTGTATGATTGGTTCTTTTTGAGTCTATTGACCTTTTATTTTGTTGTGTTTTCCTTCTGTATAAGGGGTTGAAGTAATGATTGATGGAGTTTGAGAGTAGTTGGAATCTTATTAATTGATTATTGATGGTTTTGAATGATTTAAGTTAGTTCAAGGATTTCTGATGACCTTCTGTATGGTACTGTAAACCCTCTATTGACCGTCTTAGAGCCTCTATTTCTGTTCTGTTTTGTTTTGTATGCCTCTGTAATGTGATATGGGATGAATGTGTAGCTTGGGGAAGTTTTAAAATCTTGGAAAGAGATGGATATAAGTGAAGTGGAAGAAGTAGCTATTGAAGACTAAAATAAAGATTGAAGTGACAGTGACAGTGACATTGTTGAGCTATGAAAGGACACTATAGTGGCTCTAGTGATCTTTCATATCAAACATACCTATTGAAAGGGGTATCCATGACCAAAGAGGGATTATGGATTATTATTTTTTATTATCTCATTGTACATTTGAGAGAGATTATGTATGAGAGAGTGAGTGAGTGAGTGAGAGATAGCAAAGTTTATGCAAAACAATGTATCTATGAGTGAGAGATTGTGAGAGAAAGCTATGGAACTCTTAAAGAAGATACTATGTGATGATTTCAATTAAAAGCGGTGTATTCTCTTGTGTCTTTGCGGTTTCTTGATGAATTCTATGAAGAATATGAAGAGTATAATCAATTTGGTTCAAGTGAAAGCCGTGGGAGAATTGTTTCTATGAAGTTGGATGACGATTTCTTATTCCTGGTGTTATTTTCCTTGTTATGGATATATAAAATATGTAGAACATGTTTTTTGATGATACAACAAAGATTTTATTGCAATACATTGACCATTTTCTTGGTGCTCCTCTTGGGGCTCCATATTTTTTGTGCACAACTGGGAAAAATTGCCATCAATAAGCATCAAAAGGGGTTGAAAATGAAGGAAATGGCATTGCCAAGATGATAAGAATTTAATGAATGATTTCCAAATTCCTTCTACTGCTAAAGAATTGTAGATTCTTATTTCTCAATCCAATTTCTACAAGAAATTCATCCCATAATGGCGGAAACATATTACCATCAAGATGTAGGCTCTATGTGGTGGATTATTTCCTCTCCCTGTTGAAGCAACAAAGACATGCATCTAGGTGAAACATTGTTTGGGAGCAAGATAAAGTGCAAAAACAAAGAGAATGATCATCCATGGGAGATTTAGCAGTCATTGAGAAGTTTCTAGACATTATCAAGTGGAAAATTTTGAAGAAGCTTCAGGAGTCGTGGTTAGTGGAGATTCATGAGAACAAGAAAGAAAAGAGTTGAAATTTGTTTGTGTATGCTCCATAGTAGGATACGTGGGATGCATGGTGCACTAACAATCTCATGTTTGTCCAATTAGCAACCCACTAGAAGCTAGTAGACAAAGTGTTCTTTACAATGTACATTGTTGAAACCATTAGGAGTTGGCATTACTATGATGATGGCACCACAACGATGCTTAGAAAAATGAGCTTTTGATACCTTCACAACTGAATACCTTCCTCTCTACAGCAGTTTGAAAGCTGAATTCAAAGATGTCAAAAAGAAGGAAGTAAAAGAAATGTTGGCAAGAGAGTCCTCTAGAGTCTGAAGCCCCCTCTAATTCTATTTTGTGGAGTACAAACAAAATGGGTGGAGATAACTCCCTGATGAATGATGCAATCAAGAGGCAAGCACTAGAACAAGTCCAGAGGTATGTGAGAAGAGAGAAGGAAAAATCCAAAGCCAGGAGAACAAGCTAGCAATAGAAGCCTCCTTTGATGCCCTAGCGGCAGTCTTTATAGAAGTCTCCATGATGGTGACTCAAGGTCCCCTTCCTAGTCAGATCCATCTTGGAAATATTGATGATAGGCTAGAGAATGTAGTTGCATTGGCCATCTTTAAGGGAGAGTACAAATAAGACCTTGATCTTCATGTAGCAAAGTTTATGGTAGTGTGTGTAGCTAACATTGCTAGAACCCCCTGAGTATTAGTTGGCAATATTCCCTACCATATTTAAAGGCATGGCATTTCAGTAGTATGAGAGATAAGTAGTAGGAACTTTTAGCACATGGGACGACCTGAAGTTGGCATTTCTCACTAAATTTAGGCATGAAGGTTTTGAAGAGCAGATGTGAGAGGAGTTCATGAACTTAAATTAGTCCTTCAGTGAATGGGTGGAAGCCTATGTCTTGCGAATGGAATCCATACTAAAAAGATGAACCAACCATCATTTAGATGAAGGCATCTTGAAGGAAGTTTTCCTTAGAGGCCTACAACTAGAAATTCATAAGTTTGTGGCACTCAGAAGACTAGTTAATTTGGAAGCTGCAGTGGAAGATGTAAGACTGTATGATGAAGTTGTTGAAGCAAGCTTGTGGATGACCTTAGGAAGAGGAGTCCTACCTCCTCCCATGCCACGAATGATATATCCACCAAATACAATCCCACGGATAGTTTCCTATCCCTACCTCAGATGCAAATAGTGCCACAATATAGTGCACCAAATCCACAGTGGCTATAGATGACAATAACTCAAATGATGGTTCAACCATGACATCAATGGCCTCAAACAGTTTCCCCAATAGCAACTCAACAACAACAATAGAACTCTACCAATTGGAATCAACAACCCCCAGTCTCAACAAGAGCTCTGAATCAAAACAGAACAGATGACCCTCTGGATCTACTAAACTTGTTTATACAGTGATTATTGAGGCTTCCCAAAATCCCAAGTAAAGACTGGAGTGAAGTGACAGTGGTGAGCTATGAAAAGACACTGTAGTGGCTCTGGTGCCTCTTCATATCAGACATACCTCTTGGGAGGTGCATCCATGACCTAAGAAGGATTATTGAGGGTTATTATGAGAGGATTGTAGTGAGGATATGATGTACTATTGATGGAGAGAGAGAGAGAGAGAGTCAGAGATAGTCAAATCTATGAAAACATTGTAACTGTATGTGAGAGATTGAGAGAGAAGACTATGAAGACATTGAAGATGAATACTATGTGATGTATTTCCATTCAAAGATGGTGTATTCCTTTGTGTTCTTTGTTCTATTGATGGATTTTGTGAAGATGTTGGAGAATATGGTTGATTCTATCAAATCCGTGGGAGATATCTACTATGATGATGCGTAAAGAATTGTTATTTTCTTTGTTTTGATGATTAGAAGAATGAAATAAAAGCTTGTTGATGTTACAAGATATATTTTCTTGCAAGAGAATTCCCTTTTCCTTGGTGTTCCTCTTGGGGCTCCATGTTTTTGGTGCGCAGCCGGGGAATTCTTGCCATCAACAAGCACCAGAAGAGGCTGAAAATGAAGGAAACGGCATTGCCAAGAAGAGAAGAATGCAATGGATGTTTGGAAAGTTCCTTCTTCCACTGAAGAGTTGGAATTTCTCATAATCAAAGCCACTTTCCACAAGAAGTTAATCCCACAATGGCGGAAACACATCACCATCATGATGCATGCTCTATGTGGTGGACAGTTTCCTCTTCCTGTTGAAGCAGCAGAAACTTGCATCTTGGTGGCAAACTATTTGCGAACAAACTAAAGAGCAGAAACGGAGAGAATGACCATCCATGGAAGATTTGGCATTCATTGAGAAGTTTCCAGACATCATCAAGTGGAAAATAGTCAAGAAGCTTCAGGAGTCTTGGTCTGTGGAGGTTCACAATAATAAGAAGGAAAAGAGTTGGAATTTGTTCGTGGATGCTCAACAGCACGATACATGGGATGCTTGGTGCACTGATAATCTTCTGTTTGTTCAATTAGCAACCCACTAGAAGTTGGTAGACAGAGTGTTCTTTACAACATATACTGTTGAAACCATCAGAAGCTGGCATTACTATGATGATGGCACCACCACAATGCTTAGACGTATGCATTTTGACACCTTCAGAACAGAATACCTTCCTCTGTGTCGTGGCATAAAAGCAGAATTCAGAGATGTTGAAAAGGAAGAATTAGAAGAAATGTTGGCAAGAGAGTCCTCCAGAGACTGAAGCCTTTTGTTATCCCTCTGTGGAGCACTAACAACATAGTGGAGCCAACCCCCTGATGAATGACGCAATAAAGAGGCAAGCGTTAGAATGAGTCCAGAGGTATATGAGAAGAGAGAAGGCAAGAATCAAAGCCGAGAATGAGCTCGCAGCAGAAGCCGCCTTTGACGCCCTTGCGGAACTCTTCACAGAAGTCCCAATGGCACATCAAGCCCTTCCTCCTCCTGCTGGAGGTCCACTTCCAAGCCAGATCCGTCCTGGAAATATTGATGATAGGCTAGCGAATGTAGTTCCATTGCCAGTTTTTAAGGGAGAGTACAATGAAGACCTGATCTTCATGTAGCAGAGTTTATGGTAGCATGTGTGTCTAACAATGCCAGAACCCCTGAGCATTGGTTAGCAATATTCCCCACCACTTTCAAGGGCGCGGCGTTTCAGTGACATGAGAGACAAGCAGCAGGAACTTTTGGCACATGGGACGACCTGAAGTTGGCATTCCTCACTAAATTCAAGCGTGAAGGTTTTGAAGAGCGGATGCGAGAGGAATTTATGAATTTAAGTCAGTCCTCTGGAGAAAGAGTAGAAGCTTATGTCTCACGAATGGAATCCATCCTGAAGAGATGGACTAACCATAATCTAGATGATGGCATTTAGAAGGGTGTTGAGATATCGAGCTCCACTCGTGATATGCCAGGGTGACAGTTGTGCATTTATGTCACCGACTTGTCAGTTGCAGATGCGGTTGGTACACCGTCCATGAATAATAGCTAGATGACAGCTATCCTTATCTACTCTAGTTCGTGGCTCAGTTAGTATGCCACCTTAGTTAGTTGAGTTTGGTTTGAGACCCATATATAGGGTTCTTCTATTTTCTATGTACTTGAGTTCTTTTTGGCTTACACAACTAAGAAGAGGAAAATTGTTTTCAGCCTCCACCTTTGTGTGTATTCCCCCATTGTGCAAGCAAGAAAGCTACAAGTGAGACTCCTTCCTTCTCTCCCACAATCTTGACATGGTATCAGAGCCTTGTTCGTGGTAAGGAGCTCAAGAAAGCAAACCAAGTTTGCCGTGTTCTGGTAAGAGGAGCAGTGTTGCTTTTATTTCCTGTTTTGGGAGTAGATCTCTACAGGTAGCACAACCGAAAATTGCAAGAGTGCATTGTCTCAGGTTGAGACGCCCTTCACGGTGAAGCAAGAGGGTAGTATATGCTGCGGGCAAGGGCTTTAGCCCTTGCTGACCCTATTTTTTTGATTTGAGGCCATTTCGGGGTCTGTTTTGGAGGCGGAAGTTTTCTGCACGCACTCAGGAAAAGGCCCTATTTTATGATGTGCGACCACTGTTCTATAGGTCGGTGAAAAGTTACTGTAGAAATTGCATCGTATGCCAGTACGCAGAGACATTGGGAGTTACAGAATCATCCTTGTTGCCTGTTGATGCAAAATCGTCACTAGGAAGTGACTGTGTGGTCAAATACCACTTTCACAATTTTGCAGATTAGCCCTTGTGAGGCTGAAGTTGTGTTCTTTGCAGTGACAGAATTTTTTGCAGTATTCTGTAATGGCGTCTGATTCTCTTTCATAGATTGTCACTGAAAAGCTTGACAAGAACAACTTCCAAGCATGGAAGTTTAGAATGACGAATTTCCTTATGGGAAAAGGATATTGGGAATTCATTGCAAGAAATGAAGAAGAACCAGTTCTTCCTGATGTTCCCAATCAACAGTAAATGCAGGCATTTAAAGCATGGCATGAGAGAGCTAGGAAAGTTATGTACTGGCTGTCTATTAGAATTTCAGACTCTATGATTGTGCATATTCAAGATGCAAGTACGCCAAAGGAGGCATGGGATACTTTGTCAAAAATGTATAGCACAAATACGCAAGCCAGGAAAATGCAGCTCAAGCAAGAGTTGCACAATGTGCAAAGAGAAAATATGAGCATCAATGACTACCACATGAAGGTGAAGAAGATTGCAGATGCACTTGCTTCCATTGGGTCGCCAGTGGAAGATGATGATTTAGTTTCTGTGACCTTGAATGGTCTAGGAAAGGATTATGCACAGTTTCGAACATCCATTTCTGTCCGTGAAAGATTTCCTGATTTTGAGGAGTTGATTGCTCTTCTAATTTCTGAGGAGCAAAGAAATGGTGGTGCATCTTCTTCAGGAGGAACTTCAAAAGAAGCTGTCTTCTACTCAAATGCTGGAAGAGGTAGAGGCAGAGGTAGAGGAGGCCGATCTGGAGGCCGTGGTAGAAATCAGAATATGCAGCAAGCTCAAGAAAACCAGTCCTATGGAGGAGAACATGGTAACTCTAGAGACAGGGGGAGCCAAAGAGGTCGTGGTGGATGGCAAAGAGGCCAAAATGCAAACAATAATGTTGAATGCTACTACTGTGGTAAAATGGGTCATATGGCTAAAGACTACTATAAAAAGCAGAATGACATCATGAATGGAAAATTGCAACAAGGGAATTATGCATCTTCTAGTAGACAGGGTGATGACAGAAATGAGCATTTGTTTATGGTGCAGCACGTGAACAATTCTGTGACAAGTGCAGAAGAAAGCAACGATGTATGGTATGTTGACTCAGGTGCATCAAACCACATGACAGGTCATGCAAAATAGATGGAGGATGAAAGGAAAATGGAAAAACCAGGATTTGTGGAGACTGGTGATGATATTGCACATCCTATTGTGCAGATTGGAAAAATTCCTTTGTCTATGCAGGATGGGAAAAAGAAATACCTGTTCGATGTATTTCATGTCCCGAATATCACCAAGAATCTGGTTTCTGTTGGTCAAATGGTTGAGCAGGGCTTGCAGGTCAGATTTAATCCTCATGGATGCTTTATTGAGGATATGAAAAATAAAGGTTACTTGATAGCAAAAGCAAAGAAGAAGGGCAGAATGTTTACGTTGGATGCAGACATGTCTGAATTGAGTGCAGCAATGTTTGCACATGGGACCGGTGTAGTTGCAGATATTGATATCTGGCATAAACGCATTGGTCATGTTAATGTACAGCGACTTAAATCAATGCATGCCCAAAATATTGTTGCATGATTGCCTAAATTCAAGGTTGCAGAAATACATAAGGTGTGCGAAGCCTGTCAATTTGGAAAACAGGCAAGGAAACCATTTCCTAGACATGTTCAAGAGAGTAAGAAGTCATTGGAATTAATCCACTTCGATGTGTGGACTACTAAAGCTGCATCTCTTGGAGGCTGTCATTATTTTGTCACTTTTATTGATGACTATAGCAGAAAAATTTGGGTGTATTTTATGAAAAAAAAAGTGAAGTTTTTGGGCATTTCAAAACTCTTAAAGCTATGGTTGAAAAAGAAACAGGCCTGCAAATAAAATGCCTAAGGTCAGATGGAGGGGGAGAGTACCTCTCAAATGAGTTTGCAAGGTTCCTGCAGGAGCATGGCATAAAGCAGCAATATTCATGCAGTCATACCCCACAACAAAATGGAATTGTAAAAAGGAAAAACAGGCATATTGGAGAGGTATCTCGTGCCATTCTCAACGAAAAAGACTTGCCAGATTTTTACTGGGCTGAAGCAGTTGCTACAGCAGTCTACATAATGAACAGGACACCCACTGCAGCAATACATGGGATAACTCCAGAGGAGAGGTATACTGGTAGGAAACCAGATATTTCTCATTTGAAGATTTTTGGTTGCATTGCCTATGTTCATGTGCCAGATGAGCTGAGAGTTGGATCCAAAAGCTCAGAAGTGCATCTTTATTGGTTACTCTCTACAGCAGAAAGGGTATAGATGCTATAACCCTTCTACTCGTAAGTTTACAGTGAGCAGAGATGTTTTTGATGAGATGAGTAGTTGGTATAAACCAGTACATGTGATTGATAATGTAGATGCACAAAATAATAATGTTGCACAGAATTCACAGCAGCAGTCACAAGATATTAGTGGACCTGGAGCGTCCTCTAGCAGTGGTTCACATTCTTCGCCATGGACAGGCAGATTGAGATCAGGAGAATCTTCTCAAAGCAATGCAGATGTGGTATACAGGTATCATGAAAAGGAAAAGAGAAGGTAGATCAGCCTATGTTTGATGTGAATGCATGTCACTCTTATGTGGATGGTGAATCCAGTGGCTCAGAACAGAGCATTGATGATGAGTTGGGTATTCCTTCTATTGTTATACCTGGAGTAAGGAAGACCAGGGATGTTTTGAGAGCTCCTAGGAGTGAACCTACTTTGCCAGGTCTACCAAAGCTAGGTATCCTGTGGATAGGCTGAAATATGATGGATTTACAGCCATTCACTATGCATATATGGTCAAAGTGATACAGGAACCAGAACCCACTTCTTTTGAGCAAGCCATGGGAAAAGAAAAATGGGAGAAAGCCATGGATGAAGAAATGGATGCCTTGGAAGCAAATGCTACATGGAAATTGGTACCTTTGCCTAAAGGTAAGAATGCAATTGGCTGTAAGTGGGTTTATAAGGTGAAGCACAATGCAGATGGTTCTGTGAACAGATACAAGGCAAGATTAGTAGTCAAGGGGTATGCACAAACATATGGCATTGATTATGAAGAAACATTCAGTCCGGTTGCAAGGATGGCAACCGTAAGAGCAGTCATTGCTATGGCTGCATCAAAGGAATGGTCTTTACATTAGATGGATGTAAAGAATGCCTTCTTGCATGGTGATTTGCAAGAAGAGGTCTATATGGAGCAGCCACCAGGTTATGTGCATGCTGTTCATCCTGAGTTTGTTTTGCAAGTTGAAGAAAGCCTTGTATGGCTTGAAGCAAGCACCTAGAGCATGGTCTGACAAGATAGGACAGTATCTTGTCACTATTGGCTTTCAGATTTCCAAGGCAGATTTCTCACTTTTTATGTGAGAAAAACAGAGAAATGTATTATGCTACTTGTAATTTATGTTGATGATTTGATTATCACAGATGATAGTGATGAAGATATCCTTCATGTGGAAATGCTATTGAAGCAGAAGTTTGAGATGAAGGATTTGGGAGAGCTGCGTTATTTCTTGGGCATTGAGGTGATTAGATCACCAAGTGGGATACGGCTCTTGTAGAGGCAGTATGGATTGGACATGCTGTCCAAATCTTGGATGACAGGCTGTAAGCCTATTTCAGTTCCTTTGGAGCAGAATGTGAAGTTGAGCGCAGATGCAGGTGAGCTTCTCGAAGACCCTACTATGTACAGACGCATAGTAGGAAGTTTGATTTATATGACTATTACCAGGCCAGATTTGAGCTATGCTGTTGGATTGGTAAGTCAGTTTATGCAGGCTCCAAGGAAACCGCATTTGGATGCAGCTAGACGCATACTCAGGTATGTGAAGTCCACATTGCAGTATGGACTACTTTATGAGACTGGGGTTCAGATACAGTTGCATGGATACACTGATGCTGATTGGGCTGGTAGTATTTCTGATAGACGATCTACCAATGGATATGTATTCTCTTTTGGGAGTACTGCAGTCACTTGGAGCAGCAAGAAACAACCTACAATTGCCTTGTCGAGCACAGAGGCTGAGTATAGGGGTGCAACAATGGCTGCATGTGAGGTAGCTTGGTTGCATAAGCTACTTTATGATATGCATCAGCCTACAGATGGGCCAATTGTCATTTATTGTGACAACATGAGCAGTATACACTTGGCAAATAACCCAGTCTATCATGCTAGAACAAAGCACATTGAGGTGCATTATCACTATGTGCGGGAGAGGGTTTTACTAGGTCTTATTGATCTAGTTTATGTCAGCACAGAGGATCAAATAGCTGACATATTTATGAAGGCATTGGGCACAGAGAAGCTGCGCAAGTTCAGAGACCTGCTTGGTGTGCAGGAATTGGGATTGAGCTCGAGGGGGAGTGTTGAGATATCGAGCTCCACTCGTGATATGCCAGGGTGACAGTTGTGCATTTATGTCACCGACTTCTCAATTGCAGATGCGGTTGGTACACCGCCCATGAATAATAGCTAGATGACAGCTATCCTTATCTACTCTAGTTCGTGGCTCAGTTAGTATGCCACCTTAGTTAGTTGAGTTTGGTTTGAGACCCATATATAGGGTTCTTCTATTTTCTATGTACTTGAGTTCTTTTTGGCTTACACAACTAAGAAGAGGAAAACTGTTTTCAGCCTCCATCTTTGTGTGTATTCCCCCATTGTGCAAGCAAGAAAGCTACAAGTGAGACTCCTTCCTTCTCTCCCACAATCTTGACAAAGGGGGTGTTTCTCAGAGGATTACAACCAGAAGTCCGTAAGTTTGTGGAGTTGCAAAGACTAGCCACATTGCAAGCTGCAACAGAAGGTGCAAGACTGTACGATGAAGTGGAAGCTAGATTGGCGATGAATCCAGGAAGAGGAGTCCTACCTCCTCTGATGCCAGGAATGATGTACCCACCAAATGCAGTCCCAGGGATAGTCCCCTACCCCTACCAACAGATGCCCCCAGTATCACAGTACAGTGCACCAAATCCACAGTGGCCACAATCAATGCCTCAAATGATGGTTCAACCACAACAACAATGGTCCCAAACAATTCCCCCAATGCCAAATCAGCAGCAACAGTGGAACCCTACCAATTGGAGCCAACAGCCAACAGTTCAAACAGGAGCTCTGAATCAGAATCAAAACAGAGACCCCTCTGCACCAGCTCAACCTGTTTATGCAGTGATTACAGAGACTCCTCAAAACCCTACTGCTAATGCCTCAGGAGGAGAAAGCTTGAAGGATTATTTATCCAACTCAGTTGCAAATATAAAAAAGGAGTTGATGGATGTGATTACAGAGCAGCTACAGACTCTGAAAGTGAATACCGCCAGCATATCCAACGTGGAAGGAGCAGGAAGAGATGTGATGCGGTCAAATACTTGGTGTGGTAAGTGTCATCAAGCAGGCCATTTAGCCACTGAATGTACACGAAAGCCAACAGTCCCTGGAGCTTTCTGTTCCTACTGTTTGCGGAAGAACCATACAGAGGATATTTGCTCTCTGAAGGAGATGCATGATAGGAGAAGGAAGGAAGAAGACGCAAGATTCAACTTGCTGGAATCCAAAATGACAACACAGGATATTGGACCCAAGCCTAGAGAGGTTGGTCCTAATTTCGAACCCAGAAAATTTCCATCCCAAAGTTACAGAGGAAGACAGTCTGGCGGTGGTCAGAGATCAGAAGTGGAGTGTTATAGATGCGGAGAAAAGGGACACATTTCACCAAATTATCCAAATTCCAGAAGGTCAGTGGATTACAAGCCCTTATGCAGTTGATACAAAGGAGAAGGCCACACTGCAAAAGACTGTCCAAGCCCAGTTCCAGTGAAAAACAGTGCTACTGATAATCCGTCCAAGGCCCAAGAGCCTATCTCCAATTTAGTGGAATTGGAAGTTGCTGCTATCACGCGTGCAAAGAAGAAGGAACCACCTATCCAGAAAGAAGATAACCCTCCTGCCAGAACAGTGAAGTTCAATCTTCCACCAGAAGAACAGAACAAAACAGAGCCTTACAGTGCCGTACAGAGCACTATAGTGCCACAGAGAGTCACAAAGACAATTCCAGAGACAGGACCACAGGTCCAGGAGATAGAAGAGGAGGAAGTGCCACAAGTGGCAGAAGAAGGCCCCATGATGCCCCTATTAAAAGAAACAAGGAAAATGAAAATGGGTGTTACCCCATTTCCTAACCAGTGGATCCTATTAAGGAATACGATCTGGTTAGAGATCTAGATACCTTTAAACCAAACCTCACATTCCGACAATTATTGATGTTGTCTCCCAGTTGCCGAAAAAGGTTCAAAAGTATACTGACAAGAAGACGTGGCTTAAGGATTGCTCCCTCAACAGCAACAAAGTCCAACAAAGCTCCAAAGCCTGTAAAAGAAGTGGGCGTGGCTAACGCCTTCCTAGATTCGGGTACCCCAAAGACTGGCATGTGGATAGAAGGCTACTTTATTGCAAATGCACTGATTGGTGGTGGTTCATCAGTGAACATTATGACGGATGTGACAATGAAGGATCTAGGCCTACAATGTGTGCAACCAACCCAATGGCTCATCAGACTGGCGGATCAGAGCAGAATCAAGCCTTTGGGCATTCTTCCATATGTGAAGACTACAGTGGATGGAAGAGATTATTGGCTAACCTATCTGGTGGTGAAGCCAAACTCTTATGGTACATCCTACCCCCTGTTACTGGGCAGACCATGGCTTTTTGAAGCCAGAGCAAGGATGGATTAGTTCAAAGGAACCTTGACCTTGGGTAGAGGACCTAATAAAGTGGTGCTGAAGCTATATGGTGCTCAAAAAGGACATGGATCCACCTCCTTGGAATTATCTTCTGACTCCCCTAATAAGGCTATAGATGGAACATCAGCAGACGAAGATGCTATCAAACAGATCCTTCCCAAGAAAATAGTGGCACGTTCCTTAACAGCGGATACTGTAAGCCAACTCCCAAAAGATGCAAAGCCATTATCAATGGGTTAATACTTCCTTCCTGAACCAGGAACGATTTCCGAAATCACTTCTGACAGTGAGATAGAAGCATGGATGTACTGCTCTCCCTGTTACATGGCCATAGCAGAGCCAGAGACAGAGGCAGAAGATGAAACAGAGAACCTGTTCTTCTCTTACAGAGCTCCTACAGAGACAGAGATAGAGACAGAGACAGAGACAGAGACCAAAGAGGATGGAGATAATATTGAAGAAGAAGGTTATGAAAGCGAGACGGAAGAGTCTATCCCACCTAAAGGGGATACATATGAAGAAGAAGTTCCAGAAGCATCGGAAGTAGACGAGCTCATGCTGTGGGACAGAATGGCGATGGTACCATTTGGTCTGGTAAATGGATCTTCTCACATGCAAAATGTTTATAAGAAATGGTTAGAGAAGACCAAGCCGTCTTTCAGTAGCGGCTCATGCTGTCCTCAACCATCCTTGCCAAATAAAGATGATGATGATGCACCGTGCCAACAAGCACCAGATCCCTCGCCATCGGTGACTTTCCTGCGATTCCTTCAACCAGCTACCTCCTTGGGTGCTGCCGCGTGGTCCCTGCTACGAAGGATGTGTGTTGTGAAGATGCCTTGGTACCTTCTGCAGCCGACAACGAGGGTGGACGTGCCATCGACAGTCAACCTTGATTCTCGACAACATGGGCCAAGTTTTTCTAACCCTACACCTTCTGTTTCTCAGTGACGGTCATGTTTTAAGTGTGGGGACGTTAGTGGATGGTCTGTTGAGTGGTACTAGGTCCCTGTTGCTCGGTCAATCCTACCCGTTAAGGTTTTAAGTGTGGGGACGCATCCCTGCGCGTCTACATTGCATACCCCTCTGCATATGCCTCAACCTGCTAATGCCTCTATGCCATGACTTGCTTTTACCCTGATGGGGTCCCTTCCCCACCCACCCGTTCATTTTTCACCCACCCTCGGGGCTGTTCCCTTGCAGTTTTCCTTTATTCCCTGATTTTGTTGTCCTGACATGTGCATGTATCCTACGTTCACTGAAATCCACATCCAACCTTATCCCCATGTTCATCCCTTTGAACTAACCATTTTTCCTTTTTACCAATCCCTGTTCCGACATTCGGTTCTCGAGTTATTAATTTTTGAAGCATTTTGTGCACATTAGCCGGTTTTCCATGTGAATGTGCTTTGCTTGTTTCGGAACCGTGATCTGACGTCATAGCCCTGACCACCACTTTCTCCTTGACATTTTTCCTTTTTACTCCATGTCCTTTCGATGCACGGTTTGTCCCATATTAATTTTTGCGGTTTCTCGAGACTTTTTCGTGCATCTTTTTGACATTTTTCCATGCGAACCTGCCCTGTTTGCATCGAAATTCCAATTTGATTTGACATTCGTGTCCACTGTGCCTTCCCCCACCTTTTTCCTTTTTCCTCCACCCTCTTTTGACTTCTGTATTTTTAATTATTAATTTGTAAATGAGTTTTCGGGTGTCTTTTTGGTGTTTTTCACATATGAACCCCTCCTACTTCTGCTAGAACTGCATTCTAACATGATAACCATGTGCCAGCCCTTCCTACGGCCATTTTTCCTTTTTACTGCATGTTCTTCCGGCCAGCGGTTCGTCCAATATTAATTTCTGATCCCCTTTTCGGGTCTATTTTTTGGGTTTTTCCCATGTGAACGCATCTTATCTCAGTCGGAACCATGTTTTGACATGATAGGATTGTCGCGCACATTCTTTTGCACATTTTTCCTTCTTCTTGCAGCTCGTTCCGATGCACGGATCTTCCGATATTAATTTTTGTTTGCGTTTTGGACCCGTTTTTTGTATTTTTTGCATGTGAACGCCCTTTACCCCCTCGGAACCCCTGTTGCATGTTTCCCCTGTTTTCCCCGTGCCGTCCTGCACAATTTTTATTTTTATGGCATTTCGTTTCGATGCCCGGATTGGGAGATATTAATTTTTTCTTGTTTATACGTGTTTCGCGCGACTCGTCCCGCGCGTGAACGCGCCCGTTTTTGATTTCACGCATCTCCACGCGCCCCGGTCGCATCCGCGTGCCCCGTACTGACATCCCAGCGCCCTTCCGATCCCGTCGCTGCAAATTTTTTTACCCCGTTCCGCGCACGCCCGCGGGATGGGGGCACGCCTTTCTTTTATGGGAGGTCCCCTATCCCCCCACGGGCACCCTCCCCTATCGCCCCCCACCCCCATGGGCACCCTCCCCTATCCCTCCCACGGCCACCCTCCCCTATCCCCCCCCACCCCCCCTTTCTCTCTCCCCGACACCCTCCCTTCAACCACCTCCCTCCCCCTCTCCCCCCTTGCGTCCCCTCCTCTTCTCCATCTCCACCTCCCTCTCCCTCCTCCTCCTCTTCTCCTCCCTCCCTCCTCTCCTCCCGCCTGGGCCCCCCCGCCCTGGACGCTGTCGACGTTGCCCCCCGCCCCGGACGTTGTCGAAGTCGCCCCCGCCCGCTCCTGTGGACACCCGCTGCCGCTGTGCAGCCCCGCTGCGCCCCGCCTGGGCTCCGCCGTGCTTGCCACGCCGCCCAGCCCTGGGCCCCGCCCGTTGGCCGTTGCTGCCACCGTCCTCCTTCACGCCACGCCCTGGAGCTGCTTGCTTCCTGGTCTCCTGGTCTCCCCGCCCTGCAGCCGCCCGCCATCCCTGGTCGCCACGCCCTGGAGCCGCCTGCTCCCTGGGCCCGGCCGCCCTACACCCCATAACCCCCACCCAAGCCCCCCATTCCCCCTTCCCTTACCCACCCCCCCACAGGCCCCCCATCCGACCAATCCCACCCCACCAACCCACCACCCACTCCTACCCCACCTAGGCCCCCCATCCCACCAACCCACCACACATTCCCACCCCCCACAGGCCCCCAGTCCCACCCAACCTTCCCACCCCACCACCCCACAACCCCCCCACAAGCCCCAATTCCCACCACTCCTCCCCCCTCACCCAACCCCCCCATAAGCCCCCCTTCTCACCCTCTTACGCCCCGTTCCCGCAGAAGACCTCCACACCACAACAAAAAGACGAAACCAACCGCAACCCGTAGAAACTCGCCGATACCCGCAGCAACCCTTCTCAGCCCCCTGTCACACACAAGGTGTGTGCGCGTGGATTCGTATGTGCGTTGTTCGTGCGGGAGTCCGTTCGCGGCTGTTCGCGCGCGGGGACGTGCATTAGCGTGTCCGTGCGGTAGTGCGCACCAGCCAGCTGTTCACATGCAGTTGACACGCAGTCCATTCCCGGGTATATTCCCGAATTTTAATTTCTAAACCCGCAAAAACCTTAAATATACATTTAAAAATAAAAAAAAATCATTAAAAATCAATTAAAATTCAAAAAATACAAGAAAATCTTAAAAAATTCACAATATTTCTGCAGTAAATGGAAATATTTTTCCAACCTGAAAATCTTAGAAAAATTTTTAGAAACATTTTAAAAGTAAAAATTCTTTCAAAAATACACACAAAATGAGCAAAAATTCATTAAAATTGGTAAAAATACCAATTTAATTGCAAAAAAATTCTTGAAAATTTCATCAACTTCTTTGCTTATTTTTGGAATATTTCCTAAGTTGAAAATGCTGTGCCAATTTATTCCATTATTATTTTATGGCAAAAATGCTTCATTAAATGCCTAAATTCATGGAAAATCCTCTTTAATTCCAAACACAAGCTGAAAAATCTGAAAAAATCCAGATACCTTGGTCACATGTGGTGGATTGATGCTGAAAATCTTCAACATTTTTATATGTGTTTCATTGTCAAAATTTTACCACAAAGATCAACAAAACACGAAAAAAAAACATTACAATAAACAAAAACACATAAAAACCAAAATACACAATCAACACTACACAACATTAAAAAAAAAAAAAACAACAACAACATATAAGCCATCAGTCATCCAAACAAATTCATATACACTAATCTCGCTATGTTGTGTGTCCAATTATTTTTAGTTCGTGGTTTTTCTTTTTGGATTGCTGACCTACATTTTGGGGATTGAGACGTGCGCATTCATTGCATACACATACACCCACTTCCAGGTATTTTTCTTTTTATATTTTTTATTTTTTTCGCTACCCCAAAATTCACGCTTAATTTTTAACATGAATCCTAAACACCACCATGGCACGCGCGCTCGCGCCAAACACACCTTTTTCTAATTAAAATAAACCCGCCGTTCACTTAGCACGCGCTATGTGTGCTTCAGAGGCACTTTAATATTTTTAATAACAATGAACCAGCCGTCACAAAAGCACGCGCTGGCAAAAAAGCGCTCCACATCACCTTAATTTTTAATAAATGAATTTGTATTTAGAGACCTCAGTCTGGTCTCGAAGTCCGGGTTGCGTTAAAGCACCGCTCCAACCTAATAGTTTGTAATTAAAATTTTAAGAAGGAACCGATGTTTTCTTGTTAAGGTTTATCACTTAATAAAATATCACCCATTGTTAATAATTTATTCCAATGAACCCTTCATTAACTTAATTCCCCTTCACTGCAATTATTTCCCCTTTTTAATGAACTCGCTTTGTGGGATGGGCGCGTCCAAGTCTTTAGTTGACACTGATGGTCAAGTTATGGTCCAGTCTTGATGTCCGTTTCTTTTGGTAGTCTGATTTGTCCATGTGATACGGTTAAGGGTACGGTGTGTAGTTTTTTTTTCTTTATTGCCTGATACGTGGATTTGGGTGTTTACATGTTGCATAGCATGAAGCTTTCGGTCGCATATGTGTAGAGGTCATGTCCAATTTTTCTAGGCTGTGGTTTGCTTGGGGATAGTTGGTCGAGTCACGTTTTACCACCTTGGTTGATATCTTATCCTTGGTTTTCGTCTGTTGTTTTGCAGGCATTCTCTTTGTTTGTCTGTGTTTGTGGTGTGTGTGTGTACCCATCTGAATGGCGCCCTCTCGTACTCCTCCGCCGATCCAGTATGTTCCTTTGGCTTTACATGATTATTCTTTGTTACTGGATTCGGACGTTGTCGCTAAAGCGGGCTTGTCCAAGTTCGTGAGCCTTTCTTTCCCACTGGTTCCAGATGATCCTACCATTTGTGACGAGTTTTTAACCTCTTACAGTAAGAGGTCTGGTCCAGTCCATGGCACTACTGTTCTTCTGACACCGAAGAGTCTAGGCAAGGCTCTTGGTCTGCCATATCGTGGGGAGTCTGTCCCTGCTACCAGACAGTTGTTCGCCAATGACGATATTTTGAAGCTGTTGCAGAAGCAGACTCAAGATCTTGATCCGAAGAAGGTCATTACCACGTCAGGAGTCGGTGTCTCCATGATTTCCAATCCCCTATGGAAACAGCTATGCCAATTCCTTCAGGACAGGTTCATTCCTGCAAAATCCCCATCTCATTATCTTTCCAAGGAGTTGTTTACAACTTCACGAATGATTTTGAAAGGCATAACTATTGATTGGAGTACTTACCTCCTTTCCAAGATGGATCACCACTTTATCCGAGCTACTCGAGGAAATGTGACTAATGTTACATTTGGGTCCTTCCTCTATGTCTTCTTGCTACATGCTGCCCCTGCAAAGGAAGTTCCTTTACCTCCAATTGATCCTCCAGAAGTTCCTCCTCCGCCTCATAATGAAGATGATGATGTGATAATTGAGGATGATGATTCTCCTCCTCCCCTTGTCATTCAGAGAAAACGCCTCAAGAGAGTGGCTGATTCAGTGCCTATTCCTCCTCCCCCAGTTCCAGTGACAATTCCTGCCCAGTCTTGCAGCACCTTGCCTGCATTCCTTTAGATGCCAAATCTTTTCAGAGCCCATAGAGACGGGATGCTAGAACTTACTATTCCTTCTGTTCACTGCCTGGTAACAGGAGATGCTATTCCGTTCCTGTGCAAGGATATCCAGAGTTCTATTGAACTTTCGATGACTGCCTGTATCCAGCAATTATATTCTTCATTTTATGATAAAGTTCAGCAGTCTAAGGAGGAACTGAATAAGACCAATATTGAGTTAGCCTCTGCTCAGGAGAAATTCTCTGACCTTTGTACGCAAATGGAGCAGCAGAGTAAGCTCGTGGATACTCAGAAAGCTGAAATCTCTAAGTTGAAAGCTGAGTTGGCAGAAGCTAGGTCTCAAGTGGTTGTTGTAACAGAGGAGAGGGATAAGTTACAGAAGGAGAGTCAAGAGATGAAGGAGGTGATAGCTGCCCAAGCAGAGAAGTTTAAATCCACCACAGCTATCTTAGACCAGAGCAATGCTCAAATCCAGCAACTCAAAGATCAGTTGGCTCAGTCTTAGTCTAATACACAGAGTCCTGTGCAACCAGTTTCTCTTTTATCCCCTGCAGACTTGGCAGCTCTTCAGAGACAGGCTACATTATGTTCCTTATTTCAGGCCAAGGTGGAAAGATTGCAATCTCGCATGGATTTATTATGGTCTTCTTTTGAGCAGTATCAAGAATATGTTCCACCAGATCATTCCTTTTCTGTCCATTATCAAGAATAGAAGTTGGCCTTCTATATAAAACTTTCCACGATGGATTTACCTATTCCAGAGGATGGATGGAGTGGGGCCTAGTCATCTGATTTGCTGATAGAAGTAGTGAGGATGGTTTTTGAAGACTCTGTCACTCCAGATACGATGCTTCTGTCCTATATATATTTGAGGGGTGATTTACTGATTCTAGATGATGAAG
Source organism: Lygodium microphyllum (assembly GCF_053477565.2). Lineage (NCBI taxonomy): Eukaryota > Viridiplantae > Streptophyta > Polypodiopsida > Schizaeales > Lygodiaceae > Lygodium > Lygodium microphyllum. The sequence goes on along the minus strand of NC_141137.1, from coordinate 9,266,745 downwards.
ATCTGGCTTGGTATGTCGGAGATGTGGTATTGCAAGCTTCTTTGTATGTCCGGCATTTGGAGTTGAGGATTGATGAGATGTTCCAGGGATATTCTTCAAAGGTGGCTGAGTGTCCTGAGTTTTCATGGCACACTATGGTTGATGCTGTCATTTTGAATCACCGTCAGGTCAAAGCTTCAGCTCATGCCCAGAACATTAACCAACTGAGGGTGGATCTTTTAGCCTATCTCTCCAACCAACCCCCATTTGATACTTCTTTCTTTGAAGCCTATCATCGTAGATCAGCTTTAGGTCCGTCCTTACCATGCCTAACTCATTATCAACAAATGGCTCATAGGTATGATACTTATATTTTCCTTTTTCAATCTAACCCAAAGGTCATTTTACCCCTTCTTTTCCAACCTCAAGGATCTCCTCAAATTCCTATATTTACCCATTGTTCTTTTATTGAAGATCGAGTTTTTCTACCTCCTGATCCTTGTCCTTCCCCATCCCCTGACATTCTATCAACTTTTCATGCTTATCTTTTAATGCCTTTCTTAACAGAATCTCCTCAATTTTCAACAAATCCATCTTTAATCTGTTCTTCATTTTATGATTTTGCCTATCCATCACTTCATCCTCTTTCATTAGTCCCTCTTCCGTCTCCTAACACTTCTATTCCTAATCCTCCTCAGTTGGTTAGTGGGTATCAAGGTTTTGATCAGAAGATTCTTCGAAGAAGAGGCTGGAGTTCAAATGATTCCCTTACTGGACCTCAAATCAATTGGCCATTGATCCCAGGAGAATGGATAAGTGCTAGTCAGGCTTATCAGAATTATCTGCATTTTACTCAACAGTATTCTCAGTCTGCAGATCCTTCTATGCGCTTAACTGCTCATTTTACTTGGTACCTGGCGTATATGCATAGGCATTCTCATAATGATTCAAAACCTATTCCAAAGTTGTGCATGAATGTCAATGTGAGTATTGATTCCCAGCAACTGGATGTCTTGTACTTTCATGCCGTATGTTTGCCTAGCAGATACCTTATCTTGTTGGAAAGGATGTGTTGCCTTCAATTTTTTCAGAATCCTCCCAAGACATTTGTAGATGAATCCTTGTCCATGGATCGTTTTCGAAATCACCAAGCCTTCAAAAGGGATCATCTTTATTGATACCTTTGCAATGTATTGTGGATGATTTTTAATGATAAATCTCTCTTTTTGGAGGAGGCATTCAGATGGTTGTGTTGTGTGTAGTGTTTGTGTTGCGGGTTAATTTATGTAATAAGATCGTAGTGGTTGCCTATTCGATTTGCTTTCGTGCGAGCTACATTTTTGGAGAATTGCGGTGATGGTGTTGCTGGTTGGATAGTTGAAGATGTTGATGCAGAAGAAGAAACCTCTTATATCCTTTACAAGTTTGTTGTGATTTCTAGTTTGATAAGAAGTGTTAATGTATAAAGGGTTTTCCTTTCGTTGTATTCTTTATATCAGATACAGGTTATAAGTTGGGGTCGTGGTTGGATGGACTGTTTTTGAATATTTATTGAAGATCAAAGTTGCTCTTGAATGAACTTGTATTCCCTTTCTCCTGGGTCGTGAGGACGCTTCCTTATTAAGTGTGGGGATATGTTGAGTGTTGAAATGACCTATTTTTTGGCTGTTTTTTGTTGTTTTTGAGAGTTGAATGGTTGATTTTATGAGATGATTGATTGGTTTGGAAGTGGTTTGAGAGTGTTTTGGATATGTTGGAATGGTTTTATTAAGCTCATGATGTTTATTAGTAGAGATGTGAAGTTCTGTTGATGTTCTTATATGTTCTGTTTGGTCCTGATAGCTTCTGTTGAGCTTCTGTTTTGTTTTGTTTTCTCTCTGTAAGGAAGGATGGAGTATTGATTGATAGGGTTAGAGATTGTTTAAAAGCTTATTGAGTGATTTTTGATGGTTTGGAATGGTTTTGGTATGAGTTATGTGCTTTCTATTGACCCTCTGTAACTCTCTGTTGAGCTTCTGTGAGCCTCTGTAGACCTTATGTATGTGTTCTATTGGATGAGAGTGTAGCTTGGGAAAGTTTTCTAGCCTTGGAAAGAGGTGAATACAAGTGCAAAAGAGCTAAAAGAAGTCAAAGAAGTAGCTGCTGAAGACTCAAGTAAAGACTGGAGTGAAGTGACAGTGGTGAGCTATGAAAAGACACTGTAGTGGCTTTGGTGCCTCTTCATATCAGACATACCTCTTGGGAGGTGCATCCACGACCTAAGAAGGATTATTGAGGGTTATTATGAGAGGATTGTAGTGAGGATATGATGTACTATTGATGGAGAGAGAGAGAGAGAGTCAGAGATAGTCAAATCTATGAAAACAGTGTAACTGTATGTGAGAGATTGAGAGAGAAGACTATGAAGACATTGAAGATGAATACTATGTGATGTATTTCCATTCAAAGATGGTGTATTCCTTTGTATTCTTTGTTCTATTGATGGATTTTGTGAAGATGTTGGAGAATATGGTTGATTCTATAAAATCCGTGGGAGATATCTACTATGGTGCTGCGTAAAGAATTGTTGTTTTCTTTGTTTTGATGATTAGAAGAATGAAATAAAAGCTTGTTGATGTTACAAGATAGATTTTCTTGCAAGAGAATTCCCTTTTCCTTGGTGTTCCTCTTGGGGCTCCATGCGCACCAGACTCTTCGCATTTTGATGCTTGTGATCATTGTTTGTATGGCAGGCAGACTAGAAATACGCATAAAAAGTCTGGTAAGAAACGCATGGGTGAGCCTTTGGCTCTTGTGCACTCAGATGTATGTGGGCCCATGCCCTGTCAGTCACTTGGTCAGGCAAAGTACTTTGTTACTTTCATAGATGATTACTCATGTAAGGTTTGGGCTCATCCCATAAAGATAAAATCTGATGTCTTATACACATTTCAGTGTTGGCTTGCATTGGCAGGGAACCTGCCTAGGAAAAGGCTAAAACGCTTAAGGTCAGATAATGGGGATGAGTATGTCTTACGTGCTTTTGAGAAGTTTTGTGATGAGCGGGGTATTAAGCATCAATTGACTTTCCCTTACACCGCTCCCCAGAATGGTATGGCTCATTGCATAAATATGACAATTTAGGAAAGGTTCTATAGCATGCTTAGCTAGGCTGGCTTACCACAACACTTTTGGGCTGAGGCAGTTACTATTTCCTTGCATCTCATTAACAAGTCACCTGGCAGTGGCATTGACTTTCTGGTTGCAAAGGAGGTATGGGCAGGCAAGTCCCCTCTTTTATGATCATTTGCTTGTCTTTGTATGTGAGGCATTCTGCCATGTGCCCACAGGGGATTCACTAGTAGTAATAAGGAGACGCCACCTGCGTGCAAGAAATATATGAAAATACCCCTTATCTAACCCCCTATTTATGGGACCTTACCTTATAAAATGTACCTTCCTTCCCTTAAATAACCCCCTCCCTTACACTCATGTGGTACCATACGGTAAACCCTAGTAGACCCCCCAGGCATGTGCCCAAGGACAAATGCAATAAGTTGGATCCTAAAAGTGTCAAATGCATTTTCATTGGGGCTATGGAGATGCAGGAGAGATGGGTTACCGTCTATGGGATCCACGGCGCAAAAAGTGATCCGCAGCCATGATGTCATCTTTCATGAGAACAAAATGCATATGCATCCTGAGAAAGTGGTTGAGGTACACAGAGTTATCTTTCAAGAGGAGCCACCTGCTCCCGTTCAGCCCGCTGCTCCACGGCCAGCTAGACAACATGCAACATCACCTAATATCCATGGCCTAGATGCTAGACATGCTGATGTTAGATAGAATGTCAGTCAGGTAGCAAAGCCTCGATTGAGGTGTTCTACTAGAGATAGACGACCTCCTGACCGTTTTGCACCCTCTATGGATTATGTCCTGGTTACAGATGCAGGAGAGCCTCTCACTTATGATGAGGCTATGTGCAGGGGTGATTTTCACTCTTGGAAGAGGGCTATGCAGTCTGAGCTTGACTCATTACATAAGAATCAGACTTGGGATTTGGTTTACTTGCCTCAGGGTAAGAAGGCTTTGCCATGCAAGTGGGTGTATAAGCTAAAATGTACCCTTGGACACCCCAAGCCGGCATTTGCACAGCTTGACCTAGACTTGTACTATATGGATATCAAGACGGCCTTTTTACATGGGGACTTTCATGATGAGATTTATGTGGAGTAGCCTAAGGGCTTTGTAGACCCTGGCAAGGAACACCTAGTATGCAAGCTAAAGAAGAGCCCATATGGCTTGAAACAAGTACCTAGGGAATGGTACCATAAGTTTGATGTATTCATGCAGTCACAGGGCTACATCCACAGTGCTATGGATCCGTGCTTGTACAGGAAGAAAGCCCATGACGGTTCTTTATTGATTTTGGTACTCTATGTGGATGATATGCTTTTAGCAGGGACAGCTCATGAGGAGCTAGATGCTCTTAAGGCTCAGCTCAAGAAGAGCTTTAAGATGAAAGATCTAGGACAAGCCTCTCATATACTTGGTATGCACATTACGCGTGATAGATCTAAGGCACTACTCTATCTATCATAGAGGGAGTACATTCATAAAGTCCTTGAGCACTTCCGCATGCAGAATGTTAAGCCTATTGGCTATCCATTACCTTCTCATGTGAAGGTTTCATAGGCCGATTGTCTACAGATAGATGAGCAAAGGCCCAAGATGGCCAAGATTCCCTATGCATCAACCGTGGGAAGCCTTATGTATACCATGATAGCCAGCCATCCAGATATAGCTTTTGTAGTTAGGGTTGTGGGGTACCATGTCGTGTTGAGTTGCCCGTTTTGTATTATGGTGCCATGTTGAGTTGGGAAAATCATGTCGTGTTGTGTTGAGTCATGTTATGGTGTCAGGACGTGTTGGCATGACATGATAAGCTGGTAACACTGCATATTCAGGCCCCTAGATGCAAGCCTCCGTCCAGGGCTCCTTTGGGGGCCTGATCCTAGCAAAATTTGAATCAATGCTCTCGATACCCTAGAGGCCCTACTGGTAAATTTTTGTGTGAATCCGATGTATATACCTTTAGGACACTCCATGCATAGTGAGTCTGACACAATGAGTCTGACACTGAACTCATGTGATGCATGACATTGTCTATATAAATGAATTTTCATCTAGACAAGGTGGCCGATCTAGTAGCAAAGGAAGGATGCAAGACTCGGCATTGAAGGACTATATCACTCAGCTTGTGAGTGATATTATTGTATTTCATAAGACATGCTCTCTGGCTTTTGCTAAGAACTTCCTGAAGTTGAGGGCATTTAACAAAGGCTGGGCCCTTCAAGGCCATCCCAATGAACTCTAGCTTGGAGAAAGTAGTGTTGCTTCGACCTTCGAAGCTTCTCTACATATTCTCTAATACTAGGTCTGGGCCACTTTTTTCCATTGTGGCCCATGGCATCATTGCTAGTGTTCAAGACCCCAATGTCGCTAGGCAGGAACTACTAGGGCAAAATGTGTTGCTTCCTATGATCAAGAATAGCTCTGCTGACCATGGGGAGTGTAGCTCCTCGAAGAAGCCTAGGAGAGAGTAGATGTACTTATTGCCAAATGATATCTCATCTCACCAATGTATTGCACTTTGTAATCTTCTCTTGAAGTAATGAAAACTGATATTTGTTGGATATACATGCAATGTAGTTTGGCATACACGTTATTTATTATTGTTTTTTATTTGAATATTATGTTTATTTATCAAATTTATATGCAACACGATTTGTCTCCTAAATTTAATACGTAGTGCTTTATCGAGTTCGTGTGCAACATGTATTTGTTCGAACTCATGTAACAATAACTCAAAGATATAAATAAAACTAATAACAAGCGAATAAAAAAAATAAGATGTGTCAAAAAATCTATATTCATATTTATAACATTTTACATGGGATCCATTACAATCAAGGTTTTACAAAATCTCTTTGGAAGCTACATTCCATATATGCTTTGGTAGAACATCCCTATCATTGTTGATCTCCGCGAGGACTATCCTTCCATCTTCGGAAGGACCTCACTATCTGCAAATCCCTATCGGTGATGGTGACTCTCCTTGCATGCACTTTTTTATAGATTGAGTCTCCAAACAAGTCGATGAGGTAAGCTTCGGTAGCTTTCTGTAGTGCAAGGAGGGCTTGGGCAATCCAGCGATCGGGTTCTTGCAAGTGTGATCCATCAGGGAAGTGCCTCTTGCAGTTCTTAATCTTTCGCACTAGCTTCTAGAATGGAGCCTTTGGTATCAGGAGGTGCGTGATCTTCTGGTAATGGTGGATCTCACAAAGAGCCAATGTGCTTGGCCTCCATGGACACTTGCAATACTGGCATGGTGGTGGTGGTGGTGGAGCTGGGGGGTGGCCTATGCATGGGATTTCTAGGGGGGTGTCTCCAGGCCACTTGCTTGGTGCATGCCATGTCTTCTAGGAGAGAAAACTCAAAACTCAAAAGTGAAATGTGTAAAATGAGGTGAAACTTTAAACTTAAAGCAAAACTTTTCAAAAACCCTTAAACTTGAATTAATGTATCCAAGCTTTAGAGAAATATGACCAGTGATCAAATTGATGTGAAATTTTACCTGTGGACTCCTCTACGACACATCAACTACCCAAAAAAAAGGGCTCATCAGAAGTCTCTAGAACACCTATCCGAAGGCGTGTTTCAGGCCATGAATCCCCAGATTCAAGGTCCCAAGTGGCGTGAACCTTCAGATAGGTGTCCTAGAGGCTTTTGATGGTGCCAATTTTTTAATATCCAAGGAGTTTTTATGATGCCTGACATGTGGGTGAAGTTTCACTAGATTTCAATTTATAAAATTGATGGTTCAATCATTTTTTGAAAATGTATTAACTAGATTATACTTCACGAAATAACAGAAAAACTCACCACCGAGTGTGCGCAACTGCATATTTAATGTGTTGTCAACGAAACTACATGAAATATTGGAAACTTAAAAATTCACCAAAAATAAGTCATGGGTCAAACGAAATATCGCATATCGAATATAGTGTTGCCAAACCGATAAATATAGTAAAGATATAGTGCATCAGCCCATGTGCGACTAATCACTGATGTGTGTGTGATTGTGCATTGAATTTGTCCTCAACGAAACTACTTTGAAAATTAGAAACGTGGAAATACACACAATGCAAATCATGGAAAAATAGAATATCAAATATCAGATTTTGCATTACAGAACCATGAAATACACAGTAGATAGTGCATCGCACCAAGTAAAACTAGAGCTAGGCAAAATTTAGCTCCATTTTGCATGCTATTGCTATCAAATACTTGAAGATCTATTGGAAAGACAACCCAAAGCTAAGCTCCTTACAATCTACAACCAAACTTGAGCTAAAAACATAAATCCAATTACAAGGTAGCTTCTCAAAGCATATTGTTGACATTAAGATTAAATGCATCCTTGTTGTTGTGGATCCTAGGAACAAGAACCATACCTATAGGCATAATAATGATACATTGGGCATGAATGGCTAAAAGTTGACAATCACTCATTAGATCAATCAAGTAACTTTCAGCTACTTTTTGGAGAGCAAGCAAGGCTTGGCTTGACCATCGCCCCACCTTCCTTGCCTAGTTCCTTGAAAAGAACTTGTGATGATGCCCTAACTGTAGATCTTGCAGTATTTCTTGCACCAACCTAGAGAATGGTGCCTTAGGAATAATCAAGTTGACACTCTTCTGGAATTTCCTTATCTCACATAGCCTAGCTATGCCTGGTCTCCATCTTCGCTTCTTATGTGTTGGAGGATGTGTATTACCAGCTGGAGCAATAGTGCAAGGTGGGGCGATTGGAGCATGTGGACCACCATTTCTGGATAATGGCAAACTATCATTATTGACCACACTAGGGCCACCATTGTAGGACACAGTAGCACCACCATTATTAGCTGCAGTAGGGCCACCATTGTTGGCCACTAGGGGACCTTTGTCACTCACAGCACGCTCACTAGATTTGGAAGAGTGTTGAGCTCTTACTCTTGCAAGTGCCTTCTTGATAGGAAGCTTGGAATGTGCCATGGTTGTGATGATGAAGGATAGAAAGGTGGAGGGTAGAGTGAAGAGTAATGGGAAATTTTGAAAGCAGAAACTTGACTTAAGTACGAAACTTTTAAACTTACTGTGATGTAAATGAACTTTAAAATTGTCATTTTATTTTATTTCTCCACCCCATCCTTACCTCTCTCTCTCCTACCACCCCCCTCATGCCCCTCTCTCTCTAGGCCAATGAACGTTCCAAGGTTTGGAATTTTCATATCTTTGTCTTAGGATTTCGAAATCAACTTTTCATAATTAAAAAACATAGTTCAAAATCAACTTTGAAAAACATAGTGACAAATCTTTGAAATTTTAAACAAATTTTGCAAGACATCTCATGTTAAAGGTAGGAGTATTGATGTGTCATATCCTTAGTACCTATGCTCTCTCGTGGACTCTAAATGCATCAAAAGTGTTATCTTTATCTAGGTCTCCATTTCTTTCCATCTCTCTCTTGGGTTGCCAACCATTCTGTGTGGCATTGTCCAGCACAGTGTAAAATTTCTCCATTATTTTGTTTTTGAATAACATTGGGTATATTAGTGAGGTTTAAAAAAACTTTAAGTACTTCATGGTCCTCCTTTAGTACTTCAAATGCCACAAGCCACCATATTTCATTCTCTAATTATACTCTGAAGTTTAAAGGATAGTTTTCATTGATGTTGGGATCCAATGCTTGATTCATAAGTGTTATACTCACACGTTCAAGTTTTTCCCCCTTAATAATCTCACTCTCATCAAGTTTGAGGACTCACCTCTACATTCTTCCATAGACATATTGTAGAACTTCACCATAGCAATCTAAACCCTACATATTTCCAATACAAAGTTGTTGGATGCATTCAATACAAATACAACTTCTTTGGAACCACACTTCAATATGTGTGTATTTTCCACATGTATTGGCTCACCAATTAGTTCTAAAACTTTCTTATTTAGTTGTTTTCAAACCTTATCCATGTGAAATAGTTTTGGCAAAGGCATTACTCACTTAGTTTTGAAGACTTGCTTAAAACCTATATCCAATTGTTGATAGAGCATACTATATGACTCAGAACTCATTCCCACCTTGTCACATAATCTCTGAGCATCTATAGCAGTAAACAAGTTGCTCACATCCCTAAGATGTTCACTTGCGATGCCATTTACAATGTCCCTAAATTTACGATTTTCTAATGCATTTTTGACCATATCATTGCTTAGGACTTTGGCAATAATATCATTCTTTGCACGAGGGAACATATTTCTCATTGTAGCAGATTGAGCACATAGCCATCTATGATATTGTCTAGTTCCTTTGGTTAATTTGTGAATTGGTTCAAATAATTGGATGTGCCGACGTGCTTCTTTGGTGTTTAAAGTGGGCCCAATCTCCAAAGTTTTTGTGAGCTTCCTCTTTATGTTTCGATTCTTCTTCTCCAAGTCCATAACTTTAGACTCTAACTTCATATTCTACACGTGTGTAGCATGCATATCATCTTCAATGACAGACATTGCTTGTTGTAGGCTCTAGTTCTCCCTATCCTTCTCAGCAAATAACCTATCATTTTCCATCAAAGACTGCATATTCCCTTGTAATCTTATTTGCATATTTGTCAAGGCTTGATGAACCCCTGCTAATCCTTATGTGACAAGTCTGCATGTCTATCCATACAATCCTTCATTGCCTTCACAAACAAACTTTACAAACGATGTAAGCCCTTCAAATTGTGGTGGCCTTTGAGAGCTAAGACCATGATTGAAGAAAGCCATGTAAATGTAGATATTGTATCTCACTTGCCTTCTTTCTATCCTGCTCCTTCTCTTTCAACTTTTCCTATTAAGGACAAGGAATACATACTACTATCAAATATCCAAAGTTTCTTTAATCTCAGAGAGGATTATTGTTTACCAATCATTGCAATGGCACTTTAACTTTAAATGTCAAGAATGAATCTAGTGAGGAGTTACTTAAATTGGATACAAAAATTATAGATGACAAGTTTATTAATGCAGGGGATGCCCCTTTTATTTTCTTCAACAAGGCAAAGGATGTTGAGAAACAGTTGGGGATTGCATATGAGGATTTTAATCATCTTCATGACTGACTTGGAATTTTCAATTTTGAAAGAGAGTAGTTGAAGTATGTTAAAGAATTGCAAGATATCAATGAGACATCATCATCAATTAATCTACGAAATCCAACTAAGCTAGAGCATGATGAAAACCAATTGGTAATATTATATCTCATTTTATAAGATACATTGATAGTTTTGAGTTTGACTATCAATTTGTATTGATATTTTTTGCAGTTGCAGATTGAAGATTTTGATAACTTCATAGGATGTGTCAAAGGGTCGAGAGCTAGTGGTAGTAATTGAATAATGTTGCATTTGACCATTACTTGGCAATGATTGATCCTCATGTTTTCTTAGTATTCCATGATATCTTCTCAAAGGAAGCAACATGGCCTATACTATGTATTGAGGCAATTACAAGGCTACCTGATTTCTTTGGGTTATAGTATAATGCCCACAAGGTGATATTTTTTGGAGAAGATAGTAGTAGCAATTAGGATTTTTGCTTAAGGTCCTAGTTTCATTGCTTCTAGAGTAAGATACTTTTTGGCCCTCTTGTCTTATGCTTTGGCAACAAATCCAACTGATATAAAATTCATAGTTGGCTACAAGAGTTTTTTGCATTATGGAGGAAAGTTCCCTGAGTAGGAAGAAGATGTAAAAGCTCTTGAGAGCTATCTTTATACTTTTCTATCCTTAAAGATACTATAAATTCTTCCATTTCATTGTCATCTTTAGTATTTATTATTTAAAGATATTGTCAAAAAAACAAATTGAATAGCTCCTTAATAGCATTGTTTTTTGTAACTTCTTCTGTTAAATATACGGGATCTAGAGTTTGGCAGATGTGAAGTTATGGAGGTTGAAATGGAAAGTAGAGACTCATGAAGACATTAACCTTGACAAGACAAATTGTCACACAAGTGAATTAGGTTCCAAGATTGAGACTTGGACTCATAAACACAATCTTGTGTGTGAATAGTGACATGGACACTTTATTGGAAAGAAAAGAGGACTCTCATTTCATTGAAAAAGAGTGCAAGTACAATGCTTTATAGGAAACTGAATGGTAGCACTTCTCCTACTGTGCATATGGGATTTCGGTCATAAGCCCTCACTGCTCCTTACAAAGGGACTGAATTAAGTGTGATTGCAAATATCTCAACACCCCTCCTCAATCACAACCAGAAGTACAAAGTGTGTAGAGGCTTTAGTGAGAGCAACTCCTGCAAAGTGTGGGCACACCATAAACATGGCAAAACTCCAGAGGTTGTCGCAGAAAGGCTAAGTGTGGGTACCACAAACATGATGGAAATCCAAAGGTTATAGCAAGGGCCTCACAAAGTGTACAGAGGTTGTAGTACAAGGCTACATGAGGAGTTTAGAAGTTTATGTCTAAAGCATTAGGGCTAGGTAATACAAGGCTAAAAAATTATATTAGAATAGAAAGACTGATGAGGTTTTTCCTTCTCTTTGTGGTCTTCTTCTTCTTCTTCTTCTTCTTCTTCTTCTTCTTCTTCTTTGACTGCAACTAGATAGGCCTTTTGGGACCTCTTTTTGGCGTGGCAAAACTTCTCGATGTGTCCAATCCTTTTGCAAAAGTCACAGAAAAGCTGGTCCTTCTTGCCTTTGTACCTGTTGCCAACATACAATGCTTGTTCATCTCTAGAGGTGCTTGGTTCTTCCTTAGTTTTTAGCTTCTTTTCCTTCTCTAACAGTGATGCCTAGATATCAACAAGTTCAGGGTTTGGCATGTTGATTAGAGTTGTTGATACATTCAGGAGGCAAACTTTTAAGTAGAACATCGATGCAAACATCTTCTTCCATTTTAGTGTTGATTCCTGCAAGTTGGGTTAGAAGTCCTTCCATATAATTTAGATGTGTGGCAAGTGATGTGTTGGACTTCATTTCAAGTCTAAAAATCTCAATCAAGAGACAATACTTTGATTACTTAGACTGTGCACCAAACAAAGTGCCAAGTCTCTTCCATGCATCTTGTGAAGTATCACAGTTATCCACATGGTGGATATAGCTATCGTCTAGCTCCAGTTTGATAATGTCCTGAGCCTTATCATCATTCTTTTACCAAGTGACTGCAAAGTCTGCATCAAGGCTTCTTTTCTTTTCCAGTGGTAATGGCCGAGAGGCCCTTCTTCACCAGGATGAGTTTGATGTGGGTTTGCCAGCACCCGACTCCTTTGAAGCAATCACTTGGAGAGTCTTTGCCCATATTAGATGGCTAGAGCAATAACAAACAACTTTAAAATTCTAATATTGTATCAGTGGATGAGAAAATTACAGTGTGTCAAGAGACACAAGTAATGACAATGTGAAAACACACTATGTAATGACTATGTCCGAGTTTATGTCGAACTCGAATCTTCTTATTTCAAGGTCATTGATCGTCCGTCAATTAATCGAGGTCCTTCCCCTCTTGATTTGATGTTGGGATAGTAGATCGGAGTGGCAGTGGGTTGTTCCAGGTGGCAGGAGAGAGAAAATGATGAGTTTTTATAGCTTTGGTGAAGTTTGGCAATGGCTTCCTAGATTAGGGTTTTGACCCAGCCCTAGTTTTTTGCTAATTGTGGGAGCTACATGGATCATTCTTTTTAAAAAAATTATGGAAATGAAGCTCTATTCAGGCTCTATCAAAGCCCCATGATGATGAATGTGATTGCTTGTGAATTTAAGCACGTAGGGCAGAGGACAGCAATAGGCACATTTTTTGACAATTTTTTATGTTTTCTTCAATGCTAGGACATAGAGGACCCAATGCCAAGCTTTGAAGTGCTAGGACAGAGCGCCTGGAGGCCAAAAATATAAGCAAGCTTCAGCTAAGAAGGCCTAATTGAAGAGATCCAAAGGCTCCAATGTGATTGGAACTTGCTGGCTATGGCATACACACAGGGAAGCAACTATGAAGAATCACAATGCTAAGCATGAAATGGCCTAATTTTGATCTTTGAGGTGATAGAGAGGAGCTCCAAGAGCAGGGCTTGTAATAAGCGGGATACACACCGACTAGGGTTTAGACACCCCGTCACACTGACCAAGGTATTTAAGGTGTAGGAGCCCCAGATTAGGGCAGCCAGTTATTATCAAGATCATACTGTTCACCTTCATCTCCAGCTTCCATGGCTTCCTCCTCCCTTTTCTCCTCCCTTCTCTCTTTCTCTCTCTTCTTCTTACTCTCTTTCTCTCTCCTAAGCTCTTCTTCTCTCTCCTCTCAGCTTCTTTCATTACAAGTGGTATCAGAGCTTCAGTCTTTGGTCCTTTTCTTCTTTCCCCTTTCTCTCTTTTCAAAGCAAGCATGAGCTATGGCTAGAGACTCAAACATATCTAGAGGTAAAACGATTAAAATAGCAGGTCGTCACTTCTTTTCATGCAAATTTTAAGGGTTCCAGGCCAAGTTTAGAGTCCCAGGAGTTGGAAGAGGGCAAAACCTCAATCACTTTTTGCCCCAGCCCTCTCTCTCTCTCTTCTCCTGCAATCTGCCATGGTTGCCAGCCCAAAGAAACCCCAAGATCTGACCTGAGGGTGCTCCCCAACATCAACCAGCCCCAGAACACCTTCCCTAACCCCCCAAGCTACTGATCAAGTAGTGGACTGGGGGGAGTTGCTACCCAGAAGGCCTGCAAGATAGCCCCGCAATTTTTGGCGCATTTTGCGCTGGCTACCCTACCCCTCCCCAGCCCTCCTGTCATTCCTCCACTACTGCCTGGCCACTCCCTGCCACTCTTGGGCATTGATTTATCTTATCTCTCTCTTCCCCCTTGGCACTTTTGATTCCATGATTCAACCTTCAGGGTGGACAACAGCTGGACTGTTTGACACAGTTTGGGGCAACCATGGATTCTTCAAGCTGAAGCCATCCCTGACCTTGAGAGCTCATATCCTACAAGCACTTCAACCCATGAATGATTTCTCTTTCCCAGATGAAGACATTGAGTTCAACATGCATGGAAGCTTTGTGGGCAGCCATGAAATCTTCACTTGAAGCTTCCCATTCTTGAAGCTCAAGCTCGGGGACAAGCATGGGAACCTTCCTCATCAGTAGGAGCATTTGAATGTTAAAATCTTCTTTTTTGGATGCCCCAACCAACAACCAGACTTGATCAATGGACCAAGTGGCATCATGATGATTCATGCTTCAACGATCTTCCCAAGCATTAAAGAGGTATGCCAATCTGATCTTAATCTCTCAATTTAGCCACTTGCTTAGCTTAATCCATTGTTGGAGAGATTCAAGATTGCATAGGTTTAATAGTTCAATCCTCTTCATGTGCAAGCATCATACCTCTTCCTGAAATTCATTGTAATGGCTGACATTAACCCCCTATCTTGTCTTGTGATCTTGGATGAATAATAGCCATTGTAAATTGGGTAAGTAGCAGCCAGTGAGTCACTGGACTGCCAAGGTATGACATCTCACCCAACACCCAATTGGAAAGCGAGGTGTGCAATAAGTGGAAACCTCTATGAAAGAAGAGTCAAGCATCCCTGAGTCCATGACATCCAGGAAATAAGCAATCCCGTAGTTCCATACAGTGGACCGATCCAAGAATACTTCTCATGAGTGCAAGGCTATAATGCATAAGCATCAAAGTAGTGCATAGCATCATCGTGACACATAGGAGACAACTGAGAGCACATAGACTCTCCAAAGTCAATCATAGAAGAAGGGCCAACATCCTGGATGGGGTCTCAAGATAGTATGCGGCCTCAGCAAAGCGGAAGACTTACATACGACTGTAGCATCAACCATAAAGCACACTGAACGCGCATCAAGAGGCTTGAGAGATGTCTGTGTCTCATTAAAGACAGCATGATGGCTGCATATAACCTGCTGGGCATCCAAATCCCATACCTGTAAGCCTAAAAGTCACCATCTCCATAACCAAGGAAGATATATCTGCGTGACATAGGCATATCTGGCATACATACAAATGCCTGGCAGCCAAACATCCTTAAGTAATCATAGAAGGGTCTCATGCCACTCCATGCCTCGTGTGGTGTAATACCATCCAAAGTCAGACACTGCGTTCTATTAAGTAAGTCGATTGCCGTCATAAGGGCCTCAATCCAAAAGCCATAAGATAATGTAGTTGTGGTAAGCATAGAAGCAACCTTTGCCTGTAGAGTCAAACACATGCCATGAGCAATCCCGTAATACCATGGGCATAGGAAATCAATGCCAGACTGCTGACAATAGGACTGAAAGCTGGGAGAGATAGCATGACTCTCATAATCCATTTGCAAGCACCTAGGCCTGCAACCAACAGAATCCATAAACCTGTCAAGCATAATTGCGGCATCCTCAATCTATACCAAGGGAAAAGCCCAAACACGGTGGGTAGCATGATCCATGAAGGTCATAAAGTAAGATACTCCACCAAGGCATAGGTCCATATACTGCACAATGGACAAGATCTAGAGGATCATGCCTCTCACTATCGCCATGAGCCAAAGGGGCTCTGCAAGGACCATAAGTACAATCAAAGGAGGTAGTAATGAGTCTGAACGAGACAAGATCTCCATCTCTCTGTGATGCATATGGCCTAGGAGATGATGCCATAACAATGCATGTGGTATCCGCATAACTACAACCATAGAATCTCCCATATGAGAGACATGCACTGGGTATTGAGAACCAGCTCTAAAACCTTTGGCCAAAACCAAGCAACCACGACAAATCTTCCATGACCTATCCTTAGGAGAAATAGAGTAACCTGCCTCATGCAACTAATGGATAGACATCAAGCTCTTACTAAGCATAGGAACATGTAATACATCATGAAGCACAAGAGAAGTCCCATCAGACAAAGCTAGCTGTATGTCCCCTATAGTACAAATAATAGCATAAGTCTACTCAAGGCCCAAATTGACATATGATTTTTTATGCCGAGAAGTGCTTAAAAGAAGCCAAAAATTGCAAATTTCAGGGGAAAAATAGACTTCATCAAAGGCGGTAGTTGCAATCAATATGATTTTAAGCGGCAATGCCCAAAAGTGCTTTAAAGACCCACTGGACTGCGGTCGGTGAATTTTCACAATTTTTTGGTAGGTTAGATGAGACTTTGGGAGATGCTCAATAGTGGGGGACTTTGAGACAAAAGCCCAAAATTTTTTAGTGGCCAAATCCGAGGACAAATGATCGATTGGGAGTACCCGGGAGGCCAAGGGTTGGGCCAAGTGAAAAGGGTCTTAAGGGGGGTAGTAGGGGGTGTGACCTTTGGCGCCACCCCCCCAATTTTTCACGTGGTGGGGGGGGGGAGGGGGGGTTTTCTTTTTCGGAAAAAAAAATATGAATGTGTCCTTCTGCACGGCGATGAAATGGTGGAGAGGGGGGGCTATAAGCATTTGGCCACTTCAATGTAACCCACCTTCTGATTACATGCCTGATCTTCTATGCTTCCTATCACCTGTCTTCGCCCGTGAAATAGCTGCCCAGTTGTTGAGATAGAAAACCAGTATTTCTCTCTCCTCCCTCTCTCTCCCTGTAAGAGGCAGTTCATGCCCATGAAGAGGATTGAAGACCGATTGAAGGATGCTTGTCCAACATGGTACCAGATCACTCCCGGATAGGTGGAGGGCTTGAGTTTGTTGTTCGAAGGTGGGCTGAGTCTTGAATGAGGGCTGATCTACAGTCCCGCATCAGATTTTAAAACTTGCAAAAAAGGGAAAAAATCAGTAATTCTATTTTACAAAGGAAAATTGCTTGTTTTTTATATTTGATTGAGTCATAATGTTCTTATGGGGTGAAAATTGGTAGAAATGTTGTTTACTATTTGCTCTATGCTTGCATGATGAAAAATCAGAAAACATAAATTCAAAATGCTGGAAATAATTTTTTGAAACCTATAAAACACGATTTTTATGAGAAAAATGGAGATTTTGGTGTTTTCGGGTGGGATAAACCAATACACATGGGATAAAATGCTAATAAAATCTAAATTTTTGCTATTCTAAGAATCAAGAGCCATAGCTCTGAAAATATATCAAATTTTTATTGGAAAAATAAAGGAAAATAGAGAAAAATGGGAAAAAATAAGAGAAAAAATAGGAATATGCCTTAGAAAAATACAAAAAAAATATAATAAGTGGTTGTGGATGTATGGTAGGGAAAAGCATGAGGTTTGGCCTCATTTTGTTCTATTCTTTTGTCAGAGTGTGTGATTTATTGCTCTTTATATATTAAACCATGACGAAACAACCTCTATACACCTATGCAATGAAGCAAAACTTAAACGGTGAGGGGGAGTGGGATTTTGTGCAGCAGTTTGAGAGCTAAACTAATACAAATTCTAATTTTTTTTTCTATGCATAGCATTTAGGAAACGGTCTATTTGGAAATAAGGGATCTAGTAGCACAAGGTTCACATTGGTGCTAGATTCTTGCAACAAAGCATGCATGTATTAGTTGGAATTCATGGAAAGACTGTTTGCGTACTAGCACACAGGCTGATTTCGAAACATAACTGTTTGTACACAATGATACATCCACTATTGCATTGATCATACATGTGGTATCAACTCTTGGAAATACATAGTAATTGTTTGAATTATAGTTGTTTGAGAGGGTGAGATTCCCCTTGCCGTAAGATAAGCGTTCATTTTGTGGGAAAATTTATTGGTGAGAAACATGGTATCTCATGGATCACACTAACAAAGAGAGGATTTTTGTGAGAATGTATCTATATGTAAAAGCAGTGCATTTAGGGGCCAATCCCCAAGATGTAAGAGAGCTGCAGTGGGGCCACGACAATCAGCCGGTGGGGTGCCTCCTATGTATGTGATACGTGGCATTTATTTCCAATATGCGTGGGATAACCCCCTCTTAGAGGTTTTGGGAAAGGTGTCGTTGGACTCTTATCCAGCTACAAATACAATATTAGAAGTATCTAGTATGCATCTAGTTATTACAGACGCTCCTGGACCGCGAGACCCAATATAAATGCCTTAGTATAGGATAAGTATAAAAGGTGGAGGTGTAACATGTGTAGCATATTTTTGCCATTTTACAAACATTACTTGTTTGAGGTCTCAACCTCCCACCATCTAAGAGGGTGAATACTCTTGGCCATCATATCTTGGGGTGCATACCTTGTTGCAGCCTCTCATCATTTGATTCTCAACCAATATTGGTAATACCATTTCTTGCCAAGCCACCTTGGCTATGGCTTTCTGGCATTTTATGTCTATTTCTTGTATTTTCAGTTTAAAAGCTTACTGTGGAATTTAGCTTTATTACATTGGTATCACAGCATGGATTTTGATCCATGGAAAGAGTCATTTTCATGGTGAATCTGGTTACAGTTTAGGCATAGAGCCACTAGAGGACAAGAATTAGTTACAGGATTTGATTCAGTTAAAATCGTGGCTAGTTAAGGTCTCTGCAGTAAACCGCGACTAAATTTGATGGTCTTGAAGAATGACAAAAAGAAACAATGGCGGATTCATGGTCATTTTGGTGGTATTGGTCAATTTTGGGACATTTTGAAGGATCTGGACTTAACTGTAGCCTAAATAGGGTTTGGAGAGGTTAACCTGTGGTTACTTTTTGGAACAAGCTTCTCTTTCCTCTTTCCAAGCTTCTTGCTGAAAACTGCCATGGAGATCTTTGCTCATTTCTCTTTGCCATGATCATCTCTCTTCAAGCCACCTACTATCGGAGTTTATTCTTGAGGCCTTGAGCAACAAATGGACTACCTATTTGAGGGACCTTCAGTAAGATAATGATCACGTGGAGAAGAAGAAGCTCCTAGATAGTTTGCACCATTTTTTTGGTGCTCCTTGCTAGCTGGTTATTCAACAATCTCCTTCATCACTGAGCTTCTCATTCATTTGATGGATCATTGGCATCACTGACATGAAGTACCTACACTCTATTACTTGATCTTTCACTCTCCTTCAGCCTTGAAGCTTTCATCACAACCCTAGCTATGGCAGATTTCCGGACAGTAGTGATTTTCTTGAAATTTCTTCAAAGAATCAAAGGGCTTTTACTCTAACAAGTATCCTGGAGCTTCCTCAACACTCAAGGGACCGACATTGAAGCCTTCTTGGACGTGAAGCTTCAAAATATGGTGGCTATGGAGTCAAAACAGGGCAGCAAGCTTCAAGAATCCAGTTCTTGGATTATCTTCTTCAATTTCATGGGGCTTTTGTTGTCTACAACCCCGAGAAGGTTCAATTAAAGGTATTCTTCAATGATTTGGTTTACATTGAAGGAATCCTTAAAGTTTGAAAGAATTTTTAGCCTTTGTACATGGCAATGTCTGAAAATTCATGGAATCCATGAATTTAATGAGAAATTACACATATCAAAGCTCAAAGGATCTTCTCCAACAAGCTATTGTGGATTTCTATCAAGTCATTGACTTCTTTTGATTACATTGGAGCAATCTTATTGATCGGGAACTGAAGATTACTTGAGAGCAATCATATTGGACAAATCCTTATTGAAGATTAGTCTTATTGATTTAAATCTTGGTCTATTGATGGAGTCTTATGCTAAAGGTTGATTGATTGGATTCATCCAGTGCTTTCCATTAGCATTAAAGAGGTAATTCTAGTACTTTCAACTTAATCTCTCTTTTATCCAATTGTTGAACCAGTCCTATTGTTCATAAGAGAGATTAAGTGCAGTAGAACCTCTTAATTCCTATTAAAGGCATGTAGAATTCAACCCATGACTGATTATGATTGTTTGATGTGTTCTTTTCTGCCCATTCAAATGTTGAAGCTCAATTGATTGTATAAATGCTACTCACTGCCTACTTGACTTGGATTTTTGTTGGATGGTTAAGCATTGATGCTATAGGACTGAAATAATGATGAAAATGGTAAGTGAGAACATTGTAAAAGCAGTGAGTCACTGCAAAAGGGTAATGCCCTATCCATAGCTTTTTCAATTCAGTCATTTCCCAATACCCACTTGCATTTCATTAAAAGTTCAAAGGCTTTTTCAGTCAATGCATAGCATCCTTGTTTGATTAGCCATTATAATGTACTTGTCATGTTGGTTCCCGTGAGGAAAAGTGGATGCTAGGCGAGTCGGGAAGACAAAAGAGAGGTGACCCTCCCTTCTCGATTAAGACCCTGAAGGGGTGCACAACCCAGCTTGAGGTGGAATTTTGCACACCCCTCTTGTCTCAGAGCCCATGCTATTTTCAAATTTAGATGCAAGTACATTTTCATTATCAGATTTTTGCCAAGTATAGCATTGATCAACAATAATCAGGGTTTCATGAGTGGTTGGTGAACCATTGGAAGAGGGGCAAAGCATCTTCTATTTTTAGGACACCTACAAGTGTTTGACAGATAAAATAGCAAGTATATACCCATTTACAAGTTGTGCTTGATCCCTACAAGTGCCCCATAGCCCTCTCTTGGTTGCTACAATGGTTTACAAAGGTTTCGTTCACTCAAGGTATTTCTACAAGGTCAAACACGGTTTCCACAGGGTGTTAATAGGTTGCAGGAATTCTCTGGATAGGTACACAGTTTCTATTATAGAAAATTCTATCGTGATCTGATTTGGAATATTAATAGCTTGATTTGAAGATGGGATCCTAATCTCCGATTTGAATCAAAAATTTTGTAAATCTAACATTGGGAGCAAAAGTTATGGTCAATTTACTGACAAGAGGTCTAGTGGACTGCACCTAAATAGGTTGTCTAGAATACATTGTTTGAGTTCGTTCTACCCATATACCTTATAGCAAGCTGAGATATTATCAAATTTCGTATATCCCCAAATAATAATCTTTCCATAGAGCTATTAAGAATTGGGATTGGTGCCATATTCAAAGAGAAACAAGGGGTTTAGTGACAAACTGTCTACTATTACAGCATTGTTTCCTAATGGCCAGGAATAAGAAGAAAGACCCTATTACTGAGGCATTAAATGATTATGTCAGAGACTTCCAAGAGGATCAAAATTACACAACTTAAGCCCATAATGTTGATCAAGTAGATGAAGAATTAAGTATTGGGATTGCTTATAGCACACATCAAGGACAGCATGACATACATGAAGAGCATGCAGGGAATGATTATCTCCTACTGTCAAAAGAGGTGGGACATGTCAATGAAGACCTTTCTAAGGATTTGAAGGCTTTTAATGAAGGTTTAACCCATATGAATCAAGTTTTGTTGCAAGGGATGGCACAGGTAAACCAAGGAATTTCTGAATTGTAGCAAAGCAATAAATTCTTATTCCAAGAGCTCATCTCAGCCATAAAGGAAATCGAAAGCAAACCACAAAGTGAACCTCAAAATATTGAAGACTCCCATGTGATTCCCTTTGTTGGTAATCGTTCCCATCCAAACAAAGAAAATTCTCAGCTAGCATTGCACACCTTTGAAAGGGGAGAGCCATCAAGAGTCAGGGGCAACCATCATCCTTCACAAATTCATGGTATTCATATCCCAAGGCCTCAGTTTAGCAGTCCAAAGGATAATCACAAACATGAAGGGGAACATGACAACACTCAATGGGACAGTGATTATCATGGATGTGACCCCTTCTACAAGAATTTTTATCATCAGCCCTCAAATGCACAAAAAGGAAATGCAGTCAACAATCAAGTTCATGAAGGTGGAAGGCATGATGAGCAAAGATCAGCCCATGACATCCCAAACCAAGAGTGTGTTTCAAATGGACAACCCTCATCTCATGGTTTTGGGCCACCTACTTTTAGACAAAATTCATGGAATAAAGATTCATGGAGACAACAATATCATGGGCAGCCATCTTACAATGAAAAAGAATGTAAAGAGAAGATCAATATTACTAATTTCAAAGGAGATAATGCATCACCTTCAGAATGGGAGGAGTGGATCAATAAGCTTGAATTGTACTTCACCCTTTGCCCTAGAAGTGAAGAGGCCAAATTTTATTTTGCGGCCCTTCATCTTGAAGGTTATGCCCATACTTGGTGATGTTACATGCAAAAGATTGGTGACTCTTGGGAGGAGTTCAAGCAAGCAATGATTGATGTCTTTGTGTCTCCTTTGGAAAAAGAAAGACTTCAAAGAAGATGATATGCGTGCGCTCAAAGGGGAATGTCCGTTAGAGACTATTCCAATGCCTACTTGAATCTTTCCATGTATGTTGAAGGTATTTCAGATTTTGCTAAGCTGAATAAACACATTTTTGGTCTTGACCCTACCCTATCATGGGAGGTAGAAGCTCAAGAACCAAAAACATTACATGAGGCCATATAATTGGCTGAAAGATACTCTTTGAAGTACAAAAGGGATGCAGGAAATTTTCGACAAAGAAGTATGGGTAATAATGTTTCCAATCAACCTACAAAGTATGGACAAGTTTTCATCCAATCGAGAGATACTTTTAGACAAGAAAACAGAGGTTATAACAGTCCAAATAGTTATAGCAGCAAAGTGCCAACATTTTCCACTGTTTATGCCTCTAAACAGAGTGAAAATTTTGTACAAAAATAGGGGTAAACTTTCAAAAATGTGGCTAAGCCAAGAAGTACCTTTTCAAGAGCTGAAAATGCTCCTAAACTGCCCCAAAACAGTTCTAACAGCAACTTCCTTCCTCACGACAAGCTTTGGGAAATGCATGCAAAAGGATTATGCTTCAAGTGTGGGGAGAAGTGGGCACAATATCATAAGCTAAAATGTAAAGCTAAGAACTCAAAAATCAACATGGTGATCACTTGGGAAGTGGAAGTTAAAGAAGAAAAAGATCAAGAGGGAAATTTACTACATGTTAATGCATACCCAATGGTTGAAGAGATTCATGAAGAGGAGCATACCACCAATGAAGAATTCTATGATCCCATGGATGGATTTCCTTTTGATCTAGGTGGTAATCATGATTCTCATGTTTCCTTGTATACCATCTCACATGATGCATGGACCGGTTGCAAAGGGGAAAATACACTTAGACTCAAAGGTTTCATTAATGGCAAGGTTGCACATATTCTAGTGGATACGAGCAGCACTCATAGCTTCGTCAACACCAAATCTTTGAATGGGCTGAAGTTGCTACCCATTGATATGGATTCTTCCTTGCGGATACAAGTTGCCAACGGTGCATATGAGTCTAGTAAAGAAGTGTGTCCATGTATCTCAATTGAGTTATTGCCCTCTTACACAATAAAAGTGGATTTGATCACTTTGGATATGGGGCCTACTGACATTGTCATTGGTTGTAATTGGCTAAAAACACTCTGCAAATTTACCTTGGACTTGGAGCAAATGCTAATGGAATTTAATTGGAAAGGACAGCACGTAGAGTTGAAAGGCATAAACCACAAACAAATAGAACTCATCTCCATGAAGAAATTGCGAAAAGAAATCAATGCAAAGTCATGCTCTTCACTCTTTTGTTTGCAAAAGTAGATGAAAGACAATCAACAAATCAGTCACCTTCTTCTTTAAAAGAAAGGGATCCAAGATTAGAAGAGCTATTGGATGAGTACAAGGATTTATTTCAGTCACCATCATCTTTACCTCCAAAGCGAGAGGTTGACCATGTGCGAGCAATTTCAATTAATCGGCATGCACTAAACTTTGTAAAACGAATGGATAAGTGCAATTGAATTTTCCTAAAAACCATCGTGCTTAACGCATCCCCTCTTATGCAAGAATACAATTGGAACCTGGGCATGAGGACTCGCAGCGTTGTCCACGCATGAACTTGGGTTGGAGGCTCCCGCGTGTGCACCTCGCGTCTTTAGCTTTGGAGCCATCGATGACCTAGATCCTTGGCTCTGCAAACTTGTCCTTGTCTTTATGCGATCTCCGAACTCCCTCCAGGCTTTAGCAAATCAACCTCAAAAACTGCCTACTCCCCCCTTACGCAGGAATTGCCTTTCCAAGATGTGGTTTTTAAAGAACCCAGGGAAGGCCGTGTAAACAAGGCTTATGGAAGCCTTGTTTAGAAGCTTCCAAGAAGCTTCTGCTCCATAGAATGACATGGAGGGGAAAATTATTGGGAGAGGATGGAGGAGATCACGATGACGGATAATGATGAAGATAATGATGATGATGGTGGTGAGGTTGATGATGGCGGTAGCGTGGCGCAGCAGCGGCCTGGTGGCGGCAGCGTGGCAGACGGCGTCTTCTCCCTCTCCTATAGTAGCACGCTTTCTCCCTTCTCTCCTCCCCCCTCAAGCTTAAGGGGGAGGTTCATATAGATAGAGGGGGGAGGGAATGGCCACACACGTGGTCAGTAGCATGCCTCGTCCCCCCCCCATGCTCTCCTACACACAACTCCTCTTACACTCATACTCCCTCTCCCCGCCATGCACTGACTGAGGGGAGAGGATTAATAATAAAAAAATTTCACAAAATTTAACCATTATCCATTTGCCTTTTCCTGTGAAGGGTGTTCCCGCGTGGAACTACCGGTTTCAAGCCTCGGCTCTTGTGCTCCATGCGGGCTAGAGTTTATTGACGCGCGCGCGCGGGATAAGCACTTAACCACCAACATTTAACATTGGGGGAGATTATTTTGAACTTTTTTTTGAGCGTCGTGTGTGGGGTTATTAATATTTTGCGCGAAAATATTACAAATTGAAAAATGGGACAAATAGTGTTTTCATCATAGTCACTCAAGGATAGTCAGAGAGATCCAATTATAGAAAATTCTATATTACACAGGAGTGGACCCTATAGCTCATCTCAAATATGGCTTCATCTTCTGTGATTGAATAAAAAATCTCCTCAATCAGAGCTATGGTCTAAAAGTTATGGGAATTTTTGTGCACTAAGGTCACTATGGAAAGATACACTCCAAGATAGGCACAGAAATCCAATTGCAAAATTCTATGATCATTTTTTGTCATAAGATTAATATCTCATCTCAAAGAAGGCTATATCCCCTTCTATTTGAATCAAAAATCTCACACATTGGATTTTTTTCACTAAAAGTTACACCCCATTTACTAACAATAGGTCATGTTGACTGCATCTAAATGGCTAGTCAAAAAAGGCAAAAGTAAGGCGTATGAAGAGGTCTGGAGGGAGATTAGGGACTCCAAGACCTCAATGAATGATGAACCTAGCTTGACACATAATTATCGTGGTGATATGCATAAGGAAGTTCCCAATATGGATCACTACAGCCTGCTCAATCACACTCTATGTTGGCATGAGCTTTGTCACTTGGAGAGGCATAATGACATGGTTCCCAACCATCACTAGATCCTTTCTGAATTTGTTGTAGCAATTGAGAAAATGGCCCTCTTGAACTCTAGGACTCACCAAAACCTAGAGCAACTCACTACTCTTTTGTAGCTCAGTTAGCTACCACTTCGACCCAAGAAAAGGAAAACGAGTCACATGCCAATTATGAGACTCTTTTGAGCTCCACCATCATCCATGCAGCCAACCCTCCAATGAATCCCTCACCCACCATTGTTAGAAGCTCCTTTTACAATTCCTAAGAGCCCTAATGGAACTTATATGGCTTAGCCCCATCATGGAAAATATGGTATTAATGGCCAGCATAGTAGTAATGGGTAGCATGGCAATAATGGACAACATAGCTATAATGGGCAGCATGGGATAAATGCACAACATGGTATGTATGGACATCATGGTATGTATGGCCATCATGGTATATATGTATAGCAAGGTTTCCATGGGCAACAAGGCTCTAATGATCCCCATGACAAGATCGTTCTCATTAAGTATCATGGGTAGTACCCATCACCATCAAATTTGGAAGAATGGACCTCTAAATTAGAGTCCTAGTTCAATATTTACTGCCACATGGATGATTAGAAAATCATGTTTGAATCTCTCCACTTGGAAGGATTTTCTCACACATACTGGTGCTATATCAATCGAGAGAATCATTAGTTTATTGATTGGGAAGACTCTAAAATGCATATGGTTCAAGTATTTGTATCCCCTATGGAAAAAGAGTAGTTTGCAAGACGATGCTACACTCTTGACCAAAAAATATCATCGTACGAGACTACACAAATCAATTTATGAACTTGACCATGTATGTGGAGGGTATTAGTGATGCCAAATCGCACAAGGACATCTAGAGTTGGAACCAAACCTATTAGTGGATGACGTAGCTCAAAACCCTACTATTCTATTTGATGAAATTGAATTGACTAAAACACATGCAAGAAAGTACTATAAAAATGCGATTTTTTAGCAAGGTTATGGATAGCTCCACACCCCATTTGATGCTAAAGGAAAAGAAGGCACTTTTGGGACAACACTTGGCTCTAATGGTGAGAGCAAATATGTTGAAAATAGACACCACATTGCATCACCCTCAAATATTTTGAGTGCAAGATAAATATCTATGAGCAAAGTGATTTATTTCAAATACCTTGACAAAGACAACCCTTCCCTCTAAGAAGCAAGTGGACCACCCACTTGATTTAGAGCCCCATTCCAAGCCATTGAATCAACCACCTTATAGACTCTCTAAGTGTGAATGTGAAGAAGTTGCAAAGCAAGTCAAGGAGTTACTTGAGATGGGTTTTATTAAATTGAGCTCTTCCCCTTATGCATCTCTTGTCTTGTTAGTAAAGAAGAATAAATGGATCTTTTTGCATGTGCAGTGACTACATGGACTTGAATAAAATCATAGTTAAGAACTGGTACCCCATCCCATAGATTGATTACTTGTTGCCGATGAGTTTAAAGGGGCAAGCTTCTTCACTAAGATTGATATGTGCTCGGGCTACCATTAGATTCATAGGAGGGAGGGTGATGAGATCAAAATAGCTTTCAGGACCGATCATGGACTTTATCATTTTTTGGTGATGCTTTTGAGTTGACTAATGTCCTTGCCACATTTTTAGAGCCTCATGAATTAAATTCTCCATCCTTTCCTGTTCAAGTTTGTGCTCGTTTTCATTGATAACATTCTCATTTATAGAGAGTCACAAGAGGAGCACTTAACACATGTCAGAAGGGTGTTTGATATCGACTCTTTGCTAAGGAAAGTAAGTGTATCTTCATGTAGACATCAGTGGAGTACTTGGGATGCATTAATAGCCAAAATAGCATACATGGAGGTTCCAAGAAGGTGCAATGTGTAAAGAACTAGCCCACTCCATCCACCACTACTTCACTATGTGGTTTCCTTGATCTCTCTTCATTTTATAGACACTTCATTAAGCATTATGCCACTATTATAGCAACTTTGATTTATCTATTTAAAAAGGAATAATTATTTTGGGATTATTGCAAGTCATAGTGCATGATCAAGATGCCAAGTTTATAACTAACTTTTGGCAAGCAATTTTCACGTCTATGGGCACCAAGCTTCCTCCATCCACTACTTACCACCCATAGATAGATGTCCAAATAGAAAGGGTAAATAAATGGCTTGAGTCATACCTATGGTACTTTTGATCTTGGGGAAGTTACTGTATGCATATTCTCTATATCACGTGCATTCAAGGGCTGTTTATAAATATCCTTATCTATAAAATTTTCTTAAATAAAACATAACCATTTTCTATTCAATCTATAAATAATCCCTTTATATTACATCCTTCTCTATGTAATATGTGTGTGTGTGTGTGTGGTATTTTAAAAATGCTTTATTTTGAATCCATGTGATGCATACATATGTTCATGAGCAACTTACCCAAGTTTTGAGCTTTTGATCTGATGTATAACACAATTGGGATATGTGGCTCCAGTTGGTTGAATTTACATATAACAACTTCACCCACTCTAGCATTGGGATTTCCCTTTTTGAGGCATTATTTAGGTATAAGGTCCCCCTCCCTATAGTCTTGTCCAATGATAAGATCAACCCTTAGATTAAAGCTAAGTTGGATTGCATGCAGTCTCTCCTTCAACAATGCAAAGTGAATCTTCAAAATACACAAACCCACATGAGCTCTATGTTGACGAGAAAAGAAGGAATTTGGAATTCCAAGAGGGAGAGATGGTCCTCTTGAAAGTACCCAAGTCCCATTAATCCACTCTCAAAGCAGGCATCAGTAACAAGTTGGCCCACCGTTTCTATGGCCCCTATCAAATCCTCACGAGTTTTGGTGACTTGGCATGCCAATCAGAGCTTCCCCCTACCACCAAAATTCACGATGTGTTTCATGTCAACTAGTTGAAGCCCTTCATTAGCACCTTAGTGGACTATGTGGAAGAGCTTCCCCCAATAGAAGAAGAAGGTATCATTTAGTACATCTATGAGGCAATCATTGTGCAATGAGATAAACACTTAAGATCTTGATCCATCATGGAATACCTCATCAAATGGCAAGGCCTACCTTTGGAAGAAGCCTCCTAGCACCCAACCACTATTTTCAATGACTTTTCTCACCTCCAAGATGCCCAAGGAGATGAGGACTACAAGTTATGTCCCCTTTTGACCACACTCTACTTGCAGATTACACACTATTCTAGAAAAACTTTGTACTTGCCAAAATTCCAGCCATGTGCTTCATACATGGACTGAAATTATGTGTCACAAGCTCTGTTTTGACATGTGGCACACCCAATTGGAGCAACCTATCAAAAGATTTACCTTAGTAAGCCTATAGTACTAGACAACATGTTATCCTTTGTTATAAGGATCAAAGTAGTACTCAACACCCCACTCCTTAGCCCCTTTGTCAACTCCCTCCAGTTTTCTTTTGTTTTTTAGGGTAAAAACATTTAGGGTGGGGATGGAATGTAACAACCTATTGGATACATGAGAACTAGGGTTAGACACCCAATCACACTAACTAGGGTATATAAGGTATAAGAGACCCAATTTAGGGCCTCCAAATATTATCAAGAACATATTCTTTGCCTTCATTTCTAGGTTCCATGGCTTTCTCCTTTTTGCCATGTAATATTTCCATGCAATTAAAGTTAGTTGGTTAGTTCGAAAGTTAGTTAAGTTAGTAAGATTACTAACTAAAGAATAACTAAGGTAAAAACTAACTAGCATTAATAGCTAATAATTTTCATTCAATTAAAAATATATTTTAAAAAAATCGAGAGTCATAAATATGACATTTTTCTTGGATTGATAAGGACCATAGCCACCCTTCATGAAAAGTACAATGTGAACGAGACTTATGAGCCATATTAATCACTAGTATTAATGTGTATAGTTTGAATGGTCCAAAAATATTAGATTCTTGGGGGGGGAAAAACTATTATATTTTAGATATTATCCTAAAAAGATAGAACAAAAATTCATTTAAAAGAAAAGATAAGTGATGTTTTAGTTAGTTTTGGAGATTTTATAAAAAGAGAAATAAAAAAAAGTGACTGGCAAAAATCGTGCGTGCCGCGATCGCAGTCTACAAGTAGTAGACAACACTTCGAACAGAGAAAAGAAGAAGGAGTGAACTAAGAGCTTTCTAACCAAGGGTCTTGGTGTTTTACCCCCCTTTTGGAGCCAATGCAACCATCAGATTTATGATCTGGGCATCAGATCACTGAGTCTTCTAAGAGCCCCTCCACTCTTGTTCTCAGACTTATCCCCTCCTCTCTAATTCAATATAAATATGAGGCATGGGGAGGCATAAGGGAGCATAAGGAGACCCCGAAAGGCTGCAAGAGAGAGGGAGAGAGAGAGAGTATACCCCTCCAAGAGATTGTGAGAGAGAGCTTCACAGAGAGAGAGAGAGAGAGAGAGAGAGAGAGAGAGAGAGAGAGAGAGAGAAGAGTTTCCTTGAGAGGCTGCACAATTTCCCCTCTATCACGATCCTCGATTTAACCATCTTCTCTTTCGCTCTCCCATCTCGAATCTATTCCACCTTCTTAATCTCTTGAGTCTACTTGCCGACGATGACCTCCAAGCAAGGAATGTCGCGTGCGGATGACAATCTTACAACCAGCAACAGGGCTTCGGGCGAAGGCATCACTATCAATCCAATTGTGATACCCGTCATAAGTAATGTATTTTCAAATTGATAGATGCTTTTTTTAATGCTCACAAGAGATACATTAGGCTCCGTACCTTGTGGTGCTAGAATAGGTCATTGAAAATGATAAATCCCATCTCAAATATTCAAAGATGAAGTTTGTGAAGTGCTTGTATCAAAGGGAGTTAAATTGCACCTAGTTGCTATGTGATGAATCCATGCATAGCATAAGCAACATATGGGATACTAAAGTATTGAGCATCGATTAATCTTTACCGAGGATAATATTGTTTAAAGATTAATACTCGGTAAAGATTAGTCTTTGATTAATCTTTACCGAGGATAATATTGTTTAAAGTTTGTAAATGCATATACACAGTACATACATGGGAGAGATTATGTAAACTTTACATTGATTATATGTGACTCCTTGCCTTAGGAGAAAGGAAGATAAAGCCAAGAAAAAATGTTGCATAGTAGAGAAATGCTAAAAGATAATTGTCACTTAGAGAAGAGACATAAATGCTCTTGCTAGATTGATTAATTTGCATTGGAATGATAGAACTTACGTCATGTATATTATTGGAACCTCTAGCATATGCCTTAAACTAAAGGAGGGAATATAAAGTAAATTCTACTCTTTGGCCCCAAGGGGGAGAGCGAATATGCGATGGAATTATTGTTGCGTCTATTATTGTATTGTTTGAGAAAAATACAATTAGTTTTGTTGGTTGATTGAACGACACCCTAAATCTTTTTCTTTCAATCAAGGGATTATTGCATTGTGATTTGGATAAATATTCCAAGGCTTGTGTTGATGGAAAATGCAGGGTAGGGGTCTATAATGACAAGTTGCCATGGGAATAAAGGAATGTTTTTCTAGAATATGATATTAGGGCTGATTGCTTTGATTGTGCTTGAATTTTAATTGGATTAACTGAGGAATGATATTTTGCACGCGTGGATCATCTCCAAGATCACATTGCGGATTATCCCAAGAGGGCACTGCTCGATTCACAGGACGATGGTCGAGTGGTGAAAAGGCCAACCACAGAAATGGCATCTCACTCCTAGACCGCTTGTGTGGGTCAGGTGGAGCTGTGGACACCCCTTGCCTATCCAGAATAGATTTGGAGATTCCTGTGAGCCCAATGTCTCGGACATTGGAAGATCCTATTCTAGATAAAGGATGGAAATTTCGGTGCCATGAGATTTAGACCGGGTACTTCTGTTGGATAGAAGGGATACATAATTCTCCTGTATGGGCAGGAGACAAAGATTAAATTAAAGATAAGTTAAGGAACTTATTTGATAAAAGGACTGTTTGTTTTTTTTTTGTGTATGTGTTGTAAATTACGTGAATGAACTCTATGCCCTAAAAGGCTTAATTAATGAAGCTGATTTTAAATGTCGCACATAAATGTGGTAGGACCTAATTAGACAACTAAAGCTATCGAGGAAAGTGTGATGGACGTGACTTGGGTCCGTCCTACGGAACGGTGGTCTCGATTAGCTAGGAACTTTTCTCAAAAGACGTCATAACGAAACTGTGAAGACCTAGAGTCAGTAGAGTTAGAATCCTAATTTATGATGTTTTAGGGGAGCAGAATGGGACTATGTCTTATTGATGCCAGGAGGCATATTCCACGGTGGATTCCGTGAGGTTTTACGGTGGATTCCGTAAACTTAGATGACCGGGGCTCATATGCAAAGAGGATTCTTTGTGCGAGAAGTTGATGGGGACGCCTGTCCTTTTCGGGCGTTTCATTAATTTAGTGTGTACATGGGTGATTCCATAGCGGGTGATTCCGCAAAATGCATATTAAATTAATAAACGTTTATGAGTTTAGAGTGCGCACTCGTAATAAATTAAGGTTAGGATTTATTTCTAACCAGTTGATTTATTTATGTAGCTGAAGACTGCTAGGTATTCACTTTTGTCGGTTTAATTGTGTTATTTTACTAACGATTGTGAATGCTTCAGTTGATGTGTAGAGATAGCAGCAGTGGCGGAGGAAAGCATTGGAGTCTAGCGGGTTTTCGACTCTTGGACTATATTTTGATAGGCGCCACGCCTATATTTTGTTATGTCTATTGAGACATCGATTATTTATTATTATTTTTGTATGCGCTTATGCGCCCGGATATGTTATTTCTATTTGGACATTGAGATTGGGCGTGCCAGACACTATGGGCACCGTCCATTAGCTTTATTTTCCTATTTTTGGTAGAAAGCAAACTCAAAAGCTAAAAGCTTGTCATATTTTTGTAATTGGGCTATTATTGAGCATGAAGATTGGAAATATACAAAAAATACATGCTTTGTGAAGCGCTCACATAAGGCATGGGGGAGATTGAACCCAATTTGTCTCTTGCCTCTTGTCGTGCTTGCTTTTACATGGGTTTTTGTGCTAAAAAGTAGAGTACTTTGTTCTTGGGGACCTTCCGGGATTCACCACGTGAGCTATCTGCGACCGATCTGCGCACCAGTGGTATCAGAGCGGAGCAGAGATCAAGAGCTTCCAATCGCTACCAATCTCGGGCGAAGGCGGAGCTCCAGGAACAAACGGCCTCTACAGTCAATCTCGTCGCGAACCGTCGATACAGGCAGACTTCTGGCGATCAAGAACCCCTGTTTCCACTGTCAGATCGCGAAGGATCAAGCTCTGCAGGCGGAGGACCACGCATCCATCTCCTTCATGAAGTTGTGGAGTTACAGATAAGCTTGATTAATTTTCTCATTATTTCATTGAAAAAGCTTAAGACAAAGCTTAAGAAGCTTAAAAGCTTCTAAAAAAATTCTCATCGTGGCCTCAGAGGAGGTCCGAATTTTTCGCGCGGCGAAAAAAACGGACCCCCTCCCCTCACGAAAAAAAACAGCGGCCTCTTCCACCATTAAGCTCTTAAGCTTAACTTCTTTAAGTTAAGCCAAATCACTCCAGTCACACAGGGCAAACAAGTCTGTAAACTCCGGGTCCTGCGCATCAGAAGTCAAGTTCAGCAAGTCACTTGGAATCAAGTAATGCAAGTTCTGCAAGTCGGCCTAAGTCCAGCAAGTCAACAACTCTGCAAGTCTGTTAAGTCTGCAACTCTGCAAGTCAGACTAAATCAGAACTGACTAGTGCTTAAAACTCATAGAAGACTTGTTCGTATGCAAAAACTCTGAACTGGAAAGTTGTTCGCAGCAAGCTGTTCTACCTATCTACAAGTTCATTGAAGTACTTTCAGCAAACGGAGACAGAAATATTGCAGAATTTCTGAAAATTGAAGAAGAAATATCCAAAAAAATACATAGCCTTGTAACCCCAAATTTGAGCTACGCTCATCCCGCTAATTGATTTTGAGTGAGAAAGGTTTGTTGAGTTTTACAGGATGACTACCCCACATATGGATGATCCTATGGCTGAAGACGATCTACCCGAGCCTACCATGGAACAAAAGCTGGATCTTATCATGTTGCAATTGGAAGAAGAGCGAAGAGCTAGGCAAGCCTTGCAATCGCAATTGACAAAGCTACAAGGAGCGTCCACTGACAAAGAAGAACCTCAAGCTGAAGATTTGATTCGCCGTACCATCGACGCCACTCTTGAAGCACAAACCATTCGCAAGGAATCCAAGATAAGTAAACGAAGTTTCAAGTTTCGCACTTTCAATGGCATAAGAGAAGGAAAGACAGAAATAGAATATCTAGGTCATATTGTATCAAAAGAAGGAATAAAAGTTGATCCTAAGAAAATTGATGCAATATTGCATTGGCTTGTTCCTAAAAATGTACATGAATTACGCTCATTCCTTGGTCTTGCTTTCATGTTCTTTGAAAAGAGACTGTGTGTTACTATTCCATTCCGATCTTTTGTTTTAAATGAAATTCATTGTCCCCCATATCAAGGTCATAGAGGTATCATTTCTACATTACGCATGTTAACTGAAGATTTTTATTGGCCGTATATGGATGCAGATGTATCTAATTTTGTTTCTGAATGTTTGATTTGTCAAAGAATAAAGAGACATCATGGTAAACAGTATGGACTATTAATGCATTTATCTATTCCATCTAAACCTTGGGAACATATATCTATGGATTTCATTACTGGTTTACCAAATACTAAATCTAACCATGACATGATTTGGACAATTGTAGATAGATTTAGTAAGCAAGCATATTTTATTGCATGTAAGAAAACTTTAACAGCATCACAAGCAGCACAGTTATTTTTGAAAACTGTTTTTACTAACCATGGATTGCCGAAAGTGATTATTTCAGATAGAGATTCTAGATTTTGTAATAATTTTTGGATTACACTGTTTGCAAATCTAGGCACAAAGATTGATTTCTCATCTGTATTTCATCCAGAAACAAATGGACAAACAGAAGCCACAAATAGCACTATTTTAGATCTTTTACGTGCATACACTATCTCTAAACCTCAGACATGGGATACTCATTTGCATTTATTACAGTTTGCATATAACAATACACCGCACACATCTACAAAGAAAGCACCTTTTGAAGTTATTTATGGATATAGATTATCTACACCTGTTGCATCTTTGTCTAATAGAATACAAAGTGCCGATGATATTGCTGTTATGCATAATACTATTTTTGATGAAGTAAAGGATATGATTGCTAAAGCCCAACAATCATATACCAAACAAGCCAACAAGAAAAGACAAGCCATGAATTTCAAAGTTGATGATTATGTTTGGCTTAGAATAGAAAAGCGTAGACTGCAAAGTGTAGATAGACATCCAATTGTCAAACTAGCTCCTAGATTCTACGGACCATTTAGAATCATTCATAAGATTAATGACAATGCATTCAAGTTAGAACTGCCATCTCATTGGAAAATTCATAATACATTTCATATTAGTTTATTGAGACCATTTAGAGGCCAATTACCTATCCACCCTGTCTATGAAAACCCACCTTTATTAGAAGAAGAGACTGAAATACTTGAACCAGAAGCCATCATAGACACTGACTACATAACCACTAGAACTGGCCGAAGGTATTCTAGATATCTAGTCAAATTTAAGAACCATCCTGTAGAGGAAGCACAATGGATGCACGCTAGAGACCTAAATGCTTTCCCCACTCTGTTAGCTCCACATTGAGCTAATAGCAATTGAGGTCAATTGCTATCCCACCCCGAGGGTATGATGCCAGGAGGCATATTCCACGGTGGATTCCGTGAGGTTTTACGGTGGATTCCGTAAACTTAGATGACCGGGGCTCATACGCAAAGAGGATTCTTTGTGCGAGAAGTTGATGGGGACGCCTGTCCTTTTCGGGCGTTTCATTAATTTAGTGTGTACATGGGTGATTCCATAGCGGGTGATTCCGCAAAATGCATATTAAATTAATAAACGTTTATGAGTTTAGAGTGCGCACTCGTAATAAATTAAGGTTAGGATTTATTTCTAACCAGTTGATTTATTTATGTAGCTGAAGACTGCTAGGTATTCACTTTTGTCGGTTTAATTGTGTTATTTTACTAACGATTGTGAATGCTTCAGTTGATGTGTAGAGATAGCAGCAGTGGCGGAGGAAAGCATTGGAGTCTAGCGGGTTTTCGACTCTTGGACTATATTTTGATAGGCGCCACGCCTATATTTTGTTATGTCTATTGAGACATCGATTATTTATTATTATTTTTGTATGCGCTTATGCGCCCGGATATGTTATTTCTATTTGGACATTGAGATTGGGCGTGCCAGACACTATGGGCACCGTCCATTAGCTTTATTTTCCTATTTTTGGTAGAAAGCAAACTCAAAAGCTAAAAGCTTGTCATATTTTTGTAATTGGGCTATTATTGAGCATGAAGATTGGAAATATACAAAAAATACATGCTTTGTGAAGCGCTCACACAAGGCATGGGGGAGATTGAACCCAATTTGTCTCTTGCCTCTTGTCGTGCTTGCTTTTACATGGGTTTTTGTGCTAAAAAGTAGAGTACTTTGTTCTTGGGGACCTTCCGGGATTCACCACGTGAGCTATCTGCGACCGATCTGCGCACCACTTATGGGCAGAGAGGTTGAGCTTCTCATCCCTTTCGTTTCCCATTCTCCATGAACCAAGTGCATCATAAATCTGCTTCGACTCTATTGTTCCTACGCAAAGTGGTTCATCTGGAGCTCGACGCTAGCTACTTCCCCACGTATTGCTTGATAGGAAAGAAACCCTGACTTCAGGTCAGTTCTAGTTGGGAATGGACAGATACTTCTACTTCGGGGCAAACTCGGGAAGACCTAGATCGCAAACCCTATAACATCCCTTGCGAGTGCTAGGTGGCGCTTTCTAGATTCCCCTCCCGATGGGCTGCTAAGACGTGTCCCACAAGTGGACAAGCGGACACGATACAGTTGGTATGAGAGCGAAACTTCATGATAATACATGATTGATTAATGTTCGGTTCATAGACATATCCTAAATAGAAATAACCTTGACCAAGAAATCAAGGAGTTGAAACAGCTTGCTGAAACCAAATCCCCGTTCTCACGAAACTGGTATCCTCTTTGATTGGAATGGGAACTCAAAGGATGCCAAATAATAACTAAGGCTGAGCAACGACATGCAATCAAGACATCGGAGTATGACCCAACTTATGTCGCTCCAACCTCATATAGGGTGTTAACCACTATTTGTGGCCAACCCATGGAAGAGCACATCAAAGCTCACCCTTACCTTGATCGCCTCCCTGACCAGGGAAGAGTTACATATTGCTAGCCATATCAATTTCGGTGACTTTGTAATGGATATCCTTACTTACATCACACACCTAGGGAGCCAACCCTTCGATCTTGACTTTGAAGCTCAGTTGGAGTATAATCTAGACTTCTATGCTTGGCTCATGTCAAGGTAAACACTTCGTATGCTGAATGCCCTTGGCCCGGTAACCTTCAATCCTAGGAAGGATTCTTCTCAAATCCGAAAGGGGAGGGGATACGGTGAGTAAGGTGAGTCAAATTAAAACCAATAAAAATCAAGCAAGCACATAAACATGTTTAAAAAAACACACTGCCATGAAAACCTCAGTCTACAGTTAAACGCAGAAAGGAAAGAAACATGTTAACTTGTGATTGAGAAAAAATGTCACAAATATTTTGAAATAAAGAGTGAAAAGTCTGAAAGGAAAGTTTATTTTGGATCTTAAATGTTTTCATTCAATTGACATAAAGTCTTTCTTTTCAGCAAATAATTGTTTTGAAAGCACTAATGGGAATCATAGTTCATGATAGAAACGAATGATGTTGTAGCAAGATTGTGCTCACCAATTCCATTTCATGGAGGAGGAGAGGAAAACCGTGCTTATAATCAGTTGAAATTCCGTAGTATCCACAACCTCGAGGAGGTGGTAGCCAATGAGGAGGCTACAAGGAGAGTGGTGGAATAGTGTAACCTCTCGAAGTACCTAGAGAATTTTGCACATCAATGTGAGCACAAAAAGTGTGTGGAATTTTTGAGAATGTACAACCCCGATCAAGAATGTGGAATGGTGACTGTGGGAAGAGGGGAGAATGCTAAACAGGTGCAGGTGCCATTGAACTAGGCCTTAGTGTGAAGGCATTGGGGTTGGAACATAGGGTGGAGAAGAAACATAAGAGAGATGTGTATTCTATGCTAAAGATGAAGAGGGAGGATGTTTTGACAAACGACGACATAAGCATATAGGATATCCCCGATGTAAGGCCTGCATGTAGGTAAAATTGGTGCACTCACTCTTTTCCAGCCAGTGCTATAACTCCCTCATGCATCGAATCAGTGTGCCTGTCCTAGAGAATGTGGAAACCCATACCTTGGATGAGGTAGATTGGAATAACTATGTACGCAAGACTTAGACCAAGCAGCCAAAGCACTAGCCCTAGGTAGCAGACTAGTAGGCGGAGAGTCCCCAGCCTCTAAAAGTACTAAGAGAAAGAAACCTTCCTCGAAAGCCTCTTTCATCGGATATGGAATTGTGCTAACAGCCATCATCCAAGAGGCTGTAAAAGAAGCTCAACAAGGAGAAGAAGGAGAGGATGAAACTCCAGATAGTCGTCAATCCACCAAGAGAAAGAGCCATCAAGTGACAGGACAAAAACTGAGATAGAGAAGGAGGATCAGGAGGCTCAATCTAGAAGCAAAAGAGTAAAGAAGCCCACTAAAAAGACAGCTCAAAAGAAGAAACATGATGAGGGCAGGAAGAAGGAAAAAGAAGATTTAGAGAGCCAAAAGGGAATCCCTAAGAGAGGCTGAAGAGAGGAAAAAGAAAGAGAAGGAAGAAGCTAAAAATATGGTGGAAGAATCAAGGAAAACAGAGGAAGAGAGAGAGAGAGAAGAGCTGTAGAAAAGGAGGCGAAGTTGACAAGAAAGGAGGAGGA
Organism: Lygodium microphyllum; assembly: GCF_053477565.2. Lineage (NCBI taxonomy): Eukaryota > Viridiplantae > Streptophyta > Polypodiopsida > Schizaeales > Lygodiaceae > Lygodium > Lygodium microphyllum. The sequence goes on along the minus strand of NC_141137.1, from coordinate 9,228,401 downwards.
AGGCATGGCCAAAGCAGCTTTCCGGTCCATAGAACAGTAAAGTCGACTCGATGACCCAGGGGCTTTAAGTCCGCCTAGGGATGAGGGACCTCGTTCAAGCACTCATGTAACCAAATGCATACTGCCTGTGGTCATCAAAGGCAAGGGCAAGGCTCCCATCCATGCCATCCCACCCTCTTGGTACCCACTAGCGAAGCAACCACTCTCACTCTAAGCACCCTGGTCAGTGTCGATGTAAACAATTTTGTGGCCTTGATGTAATACTTCATTAATAAGGAACTCGCCTAAGGAAAGAGTGTGGATACTTGTAACGTGCCCGCTGCTCAAATCGCGGGACACATCTTAGCAATCCATCGAGAGATATATCTAGAAGACGCCACCAGGTGAGGCATGAAGAGACTGCATGTCGGCTAAACTCAAGCTTCAGAACCGCAAAAAACGCAAGAAAGGAAAGGCACAGTTTGAAAAGAAATGATTTAAGTATGGTTTGAATTTTGACGTGTGCGTCTATTTTGGCGTGTATATGTGCGTCTATTGTTCATGTAAACGCTAGTATAGACGCGAACATAGACGTGCAAATAGACGCTAATATAGACGCATACGTAAACGCGGATATAGATGTATTTGATAGAGATAGATAGAGGTGAAATCGAGTGATCTCATTTCATATAGCTCAATAGAGCAGTCAGTCTACAATACATGTGATAGATCTAATAGATATGCCAAAGACAAAGGCACATGCACACACTTGGGGTGATAACCTAACACAAACTAATAGTGTGGCTCAATATACACAGTAATACATGAATAAACTTTATTGAACATAATCCAAAGTCTACAAGTAACACCTCAAGATCTCATGCATACATCAATCTACTGATGGAAGATGATAGATGTCACCACTATTGACAAGACACATGAATAGGAATGCATAAATCCTTGCGAAAACCCTCTATGAGCCTTTAGAAGTACTTCGGCCCTATATTAAGTATAGTTTTATTACAATAGTAAAACATGGTATGGATGTTGCCCCAAATCAAAGAAAAACTCTATCTTTATTTTCTATCCTATGTGTACCAAAGATAGAGATAAAAAATCAAGCAATAAAACTCAAGAGAATCCCTATTTGAGCATCAAATCTCCATTTTCAGCTTGTTACCTTATTCTTGACTATTATTCACCACACAAAATAGTTCATATAAAGAGCATAAACCCATCAAAACTCCTCTTCGGGACTAAGAATCAAGCGAGAGATCACCTTTAAAGATTTATAAGAGATAAAGATCTTTAAGGACACCTACACTCCTTTCTCCACTCCAATGCACGAGCCTCCAACACACTTACTTTCTTTGGCTCTTTACCTTTCCTTGCACCCTCTCCCAATTGCCATGCCATCACCTTCACCTTTGTAACCATGTTGGACAATAGCCACTCAATTATTCCTATTGGTGTTGCTAAATCTACGCTAAATGGTCTTCTTGATCTCATGCTTTATTCTCCACCACATAACCCATAAAACAAGTCACTTAAGTGACTACTAATCACTACCCAAAGCTACATGATCCTTAAATCCTAAGACTCTACTTGACTAACTGTTATTATTAGGATAATGAGCAAGTTAGAGAAGTCCAGTGACTAAGAAGCCTGCCACTTACCATTTTGTAGACAAAGAATGACCTCTTTCACAAGACAAAGTATATTCCTCTTCTCTTCCTCTTTCACACTCTATATGTAAAAACTACTACTTTCAAATGTAGTGACTGTAGATGGCACAATATAGGCTCTACTAATAGAGAGCACGCAGGATGCTAGTTAAGAGAGATTGGCAGAAGGGACTCAAAAAGGATATGGTAGTGAAGCAAGAGAAACCTTTGATACTTGATCTCTAGGTCTATGCATATGCTTGAACAACAACAATAATTAATTACTCCCTTTCTTTATATAGACCACTGCTTGTAACAACATTCTCTCCATCCATGTGATGTGCTAGATAGTCTTTACTACTTCTACACCCATCAACTCATCAGTGCATTGTTGGCAACTTTAAAGGCTGCTAAGAACTACCACTTTAATATTGGTATGCATGGTGGACTCGGAACCACGAAGCTAGTCACTAATGTCACCATCATCCTCCATGTCGAGTGCATTGTTAGCTTGGAACTGGTCTGGTGGTAGAGGTAGGGCGAGAAGTGCTAGAGGTGGAAGGGGAGCTAGTAGGTGGTGAGTTTAGTTAGGATTGGGTGGGGGCAAAGTCGAGATGCTACTGGGCTGAGAGGTGGGTGGTGTGAGAATGAGCGGGATCTAGGACATGGCAGTGAGTTATGGTGGATGGAAGGAGAAGAATAAACTCATGATGGAGGAGACAAAGACACTATTTGTTACACAAGTGAATTAGGTTCCAAGATTGAGACTTGGACTCATAAACACAATCTTGTGTATGTGGACAATGACACTGACACTTTACTGATAAAGAAAGAGTACTATCATTGCATTTAGAAAAGGAAGCAAGTACAATGCTTTATAGGAAAGTAGGAAACTGCAGTAGGCACCACTATGCATATGGGATAGGTAAGCCTGCATGTCCTTGGCCCTGAAGCTCCATACAAAGAGGCTGTCAGTGAATGTGATTGCTGAATCTCAACACCCCTCCTCAATCACAACTAGAAAGGCACAAAGTATGTAGAGGCTATAATGAGAACCACTTGCAAAGTGTGGGCACACCACAAACATGGTAGACACCAGAGGCTGTCGCAGAAAAGGCTAAGTGTGGGCACCAAAACATGATGGACATCCAGAAGCTATAACAGGGGTCTCACAAAGTGTACAGGGACTGTAGTGCCAAGTTACATGAGGAGTTTACAAAGCTTATGGCAAGAAGCATTAGGGCTAGGAAATACAAGGCTTTTAAAATAGTCTATCAGAGTAATGAGAGTAGAAGGACTGATGAGGCTTGTCCTTCCAATCCTGGTGGTCTTCATCTTCATCTTCATCTTCATCTTTTGGTTCATGGTCTTCTTCTTCTTTCACAGCTGCAAGATAGGCCTTTTGGGACCTCTTCCTAGCATGACAAAACTTCTTAGTGTGTCCGGTCCTTTTGCAGAAGTCACAAAAGAGCGGTTCCTTTTTACCTTTGTATCTGTTGTTTACATATAACATTTGTTCATCCTTGGAAGTGCTAGGCTCTTCTTTGCTTTTAAGTTTCTTTTCTGCCTCTAGCAGAGAGGCTTTAATATCAACAAGTTGAGGATCAGGCATATTGGTTAGAGTGGTTGATACATTATCATAGGCAGGAGGCAGACTTTTTAACAAGACACCAATACAAACATCTTCATCCATTTTTAGCTTTATCCCTGCAAGCTGGGTTAGGAGACTTTCCATGTAATTTAGATGGGATGCTAGGGATGTATGAGGCTTCATATCAAGTCAAAAAAATTCAATCAATAGACCATACTTAGATGACTTTGACTGTGCACCAAATAAGGTATCCAATTTGTCCCAAGTGTCATGGGACGTGTCACAGGCATCCACATGATGGATGCAGCTGTCATCCAATTCCAGCTTAATGATGGCTTTGCCTTGTCATCATTCTTCTGCCAAGTAACTGCAAGGTCCGCATCTTGAGGTTTCTTTTCTTTGCCATTTGTGATGGCCCAGAGACCCTTCTTCATCAGGATGAGCTTGATGCGGGTTTGCCAGGTGTGAAACCCGACTCCCTTGAACCGAGCATTTGGAGAGTCTTTTCCCATGTTGGATGGCTAGAATAGCAGCAAATTAGCTCCAAGATTCTCAGATTGCAACAGCAGAAGAGTTGGTTGTGTCACAAGACACAAGTGCTAAGAGCACTGGATGAGTGTCAATGGACACTATGTTTGTATCTTCTTCCTTGGGTCTTCCAAATCTGCAAAATTCTTCAAGAACTTCCAAATCCAAATCTTCCCCTCCTTGATTTGATGCTGGAAGCTTCAAATCTGAGTTGCAATAGCCTGACAGGAGTGAAAATTTCAAGTGGTTTATGAGCTTGAACTTGACATTGCTATGGTGGAGCTTTAGGGTTTCTGTAGTCAGGCCGATTGGTTTTTGGGCTGCTGCAGCTCGTGGGATGGATTATTCGGCGTGCTGGTTGATGAGAAGCAAGCCTATGGGGTGAGCTTCAAAATCCCTAAGCCCTAGGGTAAATTGCGCAGCGCAAAGGTAGAGTCGGACGTACGACCCAGCACAGGCGAAGACATGGACAGCGATCACGAACCTGAGCAATGCTGGAGCGTAGACGCGGACTGTTATGCAACAAAGGGAAGCGCAGGGAGTTTAGGAACAATCCTCCAGAAGGAAGCGTGTGGAGATATTGCTTTGTTTGGGAGATCTAAGGCCTCAAAGGCAGGTGGGTACAGGTTTGGCTATGGCTGCCAAACAGGGCAGTGAGAAAAAAGGAGTAGAAGATGAAGTCTTGAGTTCGACTGAGCTCAAGTTGAGCTAGATGAAAGTGAAATGGAGCTGAAGGAGTAGTGCCATGCGCTTCTGGGCTTTGATACCATGTGAGAATGAGCAGGATCTAGGACATGGCAGTGAATTTGGTGGATGGAAAGAGAAGAATAAACTCATGATGGAGTAGACAAAGACACTGTTTGTTACACAAGTGAATTAGGTTCCAAGATTGAGACTTGGACAGCTCATAAACACAATCTTGTGTATGTGGACAATGACACTGACACTTTACTGATAAAGAAAGAGTACTATCATTGCATTTAGAAAAGGAAGCAAGTATAATGCTTTATAGGAAAGTAGGAAACTGCAGTAGGCACCACTATGCATATGGGATAGGTAAGCCTGCATGTCCTTGGCCCTGAAGCTCCATACAAAGAGGCTGTCAGTGAGTGTGATTGCTGAATCTCAACAGATGGTAGAGTAATGGGAGGGGATTGTATTGGAGGTGGTGGTACTGCAGTCATAGATCCATAAAAATCTAGAGGGTTGGGGGGGAGGTGGGTTTTGTGGGATGGTGTGGTAGATGAGATGCACCACTAGCTTCTCCAAGTAGATGGCATTGAGTTAGATTTGCTACTACTACTAGTCTTGTTTGAAGGTGATTTGGACGAGGCGGCCTTCCAATTCAAGTTTATTCTTGGACTGGGTACTTAGGAGGGTATGGATCCAATACTAGTGCTTGAGGAAGAGGCCCTTAGACAAGGTTAGGCAGTAGGCCTAGAGTTGGGTGATACTAGCCAACTTCATGATGTTGAAAGTGGAGGCACAAATGTTTTAAGAGAGTGGATCATTTGGGTTGGGATTAGTGTAGCTTGGATCATCCGGATTTGGGGAATTTGCCTCTAGCGCAGTTCTTGCTTGACTCTAGCCTTGGGCCAAATTTGGGCACTCCGACCGCGCTTTGGGGCAAGACGTGGGTTTATTGCCGGATGGGGAATGCCGGCCTTCTTCATGTCCTCAACCACTCTAGCCTGCTCTTCCTTTGGGATGTGTTACCAAAGAAGGTCGAATTCCACCTTCCCATCCCGGTTCAGTACCGCATATTGAAGCACCTAGATCTGCTTCACCACTTCTACATTCAGTTGCTCTAACGCCATGCAGTGCTCCACCATGCGCTACCACTTGGGATTGATAGAATTGGTTCCTGCGGAGAATTTGAAGAAGTCCAGGGCCAAGGTTGGTGGCGATGCTACAATGTATGTTGTGCCGTCCCTTGCTTTGTCTTTCTTTTGACTCCTACCCCCACGCATGTTTCCTTTCAGCTCCTTCTGCCCCCCCCCCCCCCAATCGTTTCTTGCTTAATCTCTCTCTGACCCCACTCACATTTCTTTCTGATTCCATTCCCATGCATGTTTCTTTTTGACTATGGCTCCTCATAGTCTCCCTACGGCTCGTACTCTCTCAGCTCACCTCCCTGCAGCCTGTGCTCTTCCCTCCATGCATCTTGTCCCTCCTCGGGCACCTCGCCTCCTTGCTCCTCCCTCCGGCCCTTCTCCTTTGGGCAACTCCTCCGGTGTCTCAGCTCATTTGGGTGGCTCCTTTTCGTAGCCCATCATAGAGGTATGCCCTTGCAGCTCAAGTATTGCTTTCAAGTAGAGGTGGAGGTGGACTTGGCCAAAAATCGTGTGGTCCGCACCGACGCTCATCTAGTGAGGTGAGCTGATATATCTAAGGTGAAGTCAAGGCTGAGGGGGGGCGATTACCATGGCTGACTAGGGGGCGAATTGCCACGTAGGTAGGGGGACTGAGTAGAGGGAGCCCAAGCTACAGGGTGGCGTGTTCCATGCGCAAGGTTACGCGGCATATACGTGGGGCGCCAAGTAGCCACGGGCTGAGTTGGCTAAGCTGGAGGGTGCTGCTGTCATTAGTTGATGGCCGCATACTGGTGGTATGTACAGGGGCCGAGTAGCCACCACGGGCCAAGTTGGCTAAGCTGGCGGTCAAGCCACATGCTAGCCGGTGATCAAAAGAATAAAGCAGCATAGGTGGGCTTAGCCAAAAAGCGGGTAGTCCATGCCAGCTCATGCGTCTATTCCGAAGCCCACTGCCATTGTTGGTGCCAGAAACCGCGCTATCCATATTCAGTTGCCTGCGCTCATGTTGATGCCAAAAACCTCACTAGCCCCAAAATTAGGACGACCAAATGCTCAGTAAAGTGCCTCCAAAATCGGATAGAAGCTGCGAGGGAGTGCCGCACGCTTTGAGTTGAGGTAGTGGTCGGTGGTATTAAGCCCGCCATCATTATCACCATCATCATCACGATGATGGTGATTGTGTATTAATATAAGTGGCCGAAGCCTCCCTGCTACATAAATCCACATACGTAGATCATTCTTCGGTGTGTTACAAATCAAATATGGCCCATTCACACCACAGATTCGTTTACCTATTGACACTGCAATATGAGAGAGCGAGGCCGGAGGAATGTTGCCATCTACTAGAGGCCAAATCAGTGACATGAGACAAATCGCCAATGTTTCTTTAAAAAAGTAAAGACTAGTGAGATACATCTAATTCTGTTTAGCCAATGGGATTCTGTATTTATATTGTAGAGTGTTTATTCTCTAATAATTCGCTAGAGTTTTGTTTATGTTTCAATTTTTTAAAACACTAACTTACATAACTATATGGCATACATCACCATATTAAGTGAAGGCTTAAACTCATACTTGTATACATGAATTGCTAGATCAATTGGAGACATTGAGTCTAGGGTTTGTATTGATTTAATGTTGAGCCTTGAACATAGCAAAGGTCGACAAAAACTACACACATAACCATGTCATAATTCAACTCCTTTCATGAATTTTATCATGTCATAAATCAACTCGTCTTAGGGTGGCTTAATCACAACAACCATGCTTGCAATAGGGATTCACACAAAGTTAGGGGTCCTATAATTACAAGGGGCTATATTTTACATTCAAAGGGGGGAGGAACCACTAAGGAGCACTCATCAGTGTAGTTTCTAGGGAGGGTAGGGGTATGAGGCCCACCAGTAGAGATCAACATCTCACACATGCAACCAATGGTGAGTTGCTTCATGCATAAGCAACAAGCGTTGGGAGGGTGGATCAATATAATGCTAGCTATCACACAAGGCAAGGCCAAGTTTAGAGCCTCATTCTCATTACTACATGTCGCATCTAAGAAGTTGACAAAAGAGAGAGAAATTATCTACTCAATGAGGTTAGAAAAAGTTTTAGCCCTCTGCCACAATAAGGTAAGAAATTGTGCAAATTATGTGAACATACACATTCACACTAGGTAGGTACTCATACACAAACCCCAAAGCACATTGGCCCTAGCATACCCCGCCATTCATGCACATGTGCACATAGGAAGTGGGGCACATAGGAAACTCGACAATCATGAATACTAGAACTAGGGTCCAAACGATGAACTTCTTAGCCTTCAAATCCTCCCAATCTATGCTTTTGAGATCTTTCTCAAATGGTCTCATTCTTCATTGCTCATACTGGCCCCCACTCTTGCAAGCTGATGTCTATCACCTCCATCACCATGTCAAAAATAGGCTACATGATAGATATAAAAAGATTAGCAAATTTTTTTCTTACAAGGACCCATTGAGGCTCTAGAATTTCAAGAAGGTCATGAAAGATGAAGACAAACCCTTTGAGTGAGTACCCTTTGTCACTTCGTCACAAACATAGAAAGCTCCCCTTGGTTGAATGCCATGGCATCTTAACCAAGCACCATAGTTGTTAGGGTTGGCTTGTTCACTCATGTCCTGCACATATAACATCATTAACATATACACTCTATGCCTTCTCGCTACAGTCGTCAACCTAGAGTCCCACTATCATGATGTAGCAACTAGGATTTCCTCACATCACTCAATCAAGTGAAAGCAAGTGCTATGCATCCTTTCAAGGTTTATAATTAGTGTTATGCATAGGGCGAATGTGCTCAATCAAAGTTTTATAATTAGTAGTATTGGTGTGCAGATAGTCCTTTTATTTTCCATGGATGCAAATCTAACATTGATGAACAAAGCTATTGGCACCAAGGTGTCCTCCCTCATTCTACCAATAGCAACAATATGACAAATTAAAATCCCTAGCAATGCATACATGATAGCGTCCAATACCAACATTGCAACACTATTGAAAGCAACAAGTTTTTAATTCAAATATTTACCAATGGGTGCACAAGTAATTACCTAGAACACACCTCTAGCCAGCAAGCACACCTCCTGAGCCACACCTCTCAATTATCTGCTATATCATATTGTACATGTTAGGTGATTCGACAACACAATGCAATTCAACAAGAAACATGATTCAATAGCATAATACATCTAGAATATTGATGTCAAACCATTTCCATCATAATCGTTCCCATTTTTCTATCCTCTATTGACAAACACATCAAGAATTACATAATGCCAATGTTATTTGAGTTGTTGCCTTAATCAAAATGATCATCCATGTATATTTAATGTTGTTTAAGATACTACCTTGGTCTATTTATTTATAGGAATTGATTTTTTGTTGATAAAAAATATTACATGACATAATTTAGAAGTCAAATGAGAAGTTATAGAGAACCAAACTCTTTTTTCACCACATTTTTGCCACATTTACACCATTCACTTGCTAGGGATACGTAAATGGAGCCTATCAATATCAAGGTTGATATAGTTGTTTGTAGTATGGTTTTTTTGCTAGATGCAAAAGTATATGCTACGTGCACCTAAGTGTCATTATGTTTGTGCCCTAGTTCTTATGTGTGCCCTAAGTAGCCCTAACTATTTATGTGTGACCTAAGTAGCCCTAGTTTCATATTGCCTTACTTCCTTTGTGCACAAGTGTGTGAATGGAGGGCTATGTGATCCCTTGTGGCCCAAGGAGCCATTGTGTTTGTGTGTGGTCTCCTAGCATTATGCATGACCTCAATAGCCCTAGTTTCTTGTGTATGGCCTTCTAACTTGTATATGTGAGCCATGATACCAACATTTCTTTTCATGTAACATGATCCTGCATGGAATCTTTCCATGTCAATGTGAGATGCCAATTTCTAGAGGTCAAGAAAGAGAGAGAGGGTTAGCTCCTTATGGCATTTTAGGCTTAGAATGAGTGAGTTTGTTAGTCATGTACTCCTATAGCTTGAGTTAAATGGTATATTTTGTGGATATTGGGCTCAAGATTTAATACACTACAAGATTGCACTTACAAATGTTGCCCCGAGTCTCTCCTAAGAGATCCTTTATTTTCAAAAGTTTGGGATTGCAAACAAGGCATCCATCGTGGCAAGCTTGGGAGATAATTGGAAAAGCATACCATTACTTTGTGGTCCAATGCTCGAGCCTTAATTTTGGGGTAGCTCATGTGGAAGGTTAGTGGGCTTGTTTTTCGTAACTTTGTAGTACTCGTTGGAATGTGGCAACTAACTTTTGATTGGTGGACTTTTCTAACTCAGTTCGTAGAGTCCATGCAAGTTTTAGCTGCTGACCTTAGATACGGCCCATCTTAGTGATGTATTGCACCATGTCAAGCATGACAATGATGTGTGGCACTTTGAGATCACATGTTAGGATAGAGCATACAAGATGCTCATTATCACATTTAACGTGGAAAATGGGGAAGGCTTCTTCCCCTTGCTATTCTCATATGTTTGGATCAAGAAGATCACAATGCAAATAACAAAAAAGAAGCTCTACATCCTTGTAATGTTGAGGCTCAAAGTTATAAAGTGTGTTAACTTGTGGCTTATATTCTATAGTATCGTGCAACAGTGCCATCCTAGGAAAAAGAGATAATTCTTTAATGGTTGCAAGAAAAAGGAGGTCTTACACATGCTCGTGACTAGCAAGTCTAAGGATGTACTAGATCAGGCAAAATTTGGAGATAACAAGAGGATGCATATGTATGTCAAAAAGAAAATATACTGGGACCAATTACTAGAGGAATGAGATGGCCATAGAGGAATTGCAAGTAGCCACCACCAAGCTACTTATGGTCAACTTTAGCAAGTATTAGAGGAACATTCAATAAAAATGCATCGACGAGGCATTCCATAAGCTATGGAAGGATGAGGACATAACAAGAAACGAAGATAGACAATGAGAGATAGACTAATCATCAACAAGGGTGGTATATAGGTTAAACGCATTCTCATAATATCGTTTGCATGTGCATGAAAAATGTATTGATTGCCTATATGGTATAGGTGGGTGAAAAGCCTGGAGAGGAATATAGTTCATGAGATGCCAGAGCCTATGCTAATTTGGGTAGATGTAGAGGTGCTAGGAGATATGTACCCAAAATCATGGAAGGAGAGGGAGATCAATGAGTGGGAGTACATGCAGTGCCCATTATGGCTTGAGTACCTGCTTGGATATGTACATCCCTCAAAGAAAAACCTATGGGATGGTGAATAAGCATATGCCATTTTGGTATGATGTTACTTTTCTGTTTTCTTGATTAACAATGTTTGGAATGTTTTTACGCAGATTTTATTGCATCCTAGTAGAGGGATGAAGGGCAAACAAGGAAGAGGAAGAGGAGAGGAAGAAGAAGGAGATAGAGAAGGTGAGGAGGAAGGAGAAGAAGTAGGTGGTGAGAAAATGATCGCAGATAGCACGACACCAATGCAAATAGATGTCATTAAAAAAAATACCTTGATACTTTTGTAATTTGGAATCATGCTAATTCCATACCTTGTAATTTCCAGCCCTTGTAAATTCAGCCCTTGCCTATGTAAATGTGTCCTTAACTTTGGAGATGAGGAGTTAGGATAAAGAAGGCAAGAGGCTAAGAGAAGACATCTTTTGGCTCATTCACAAAATTTTATTGTTCACTTTCCTTAAGTTAGCTTCCTTCTTGCTAGATGAAGCATCAGCCATGGCTGTCATGTATTCTTTGGAACTCTCATCATTAATACATGGCAAGATGTCTTGGTGCAATAGTTCTTTGTTATTTTATGTCTATTTCAGTTTAGTTAGATTTGTTTTCCTGGTTATATGCTTCATTACATTGGTATCAGAGCATTAGTTTAGATCTTGTCAGAAGTCATTTTCATGCAATAGATTTAGTTACAATGACTAGGGAGTGAAAACCACAGTTAAAATTCAATCACACAAGAGTTAATTCTTCCATAATCGTGGTCTGACATGGAGAACTCTTACAAACCGTGACTAAGATGGAGGTTCTTGGCATGAACCAGTGGACAATGGCGGGCTCCAACCATTTTGGCAGGTCCTGACCAAGATTTTCGGACCAAACTTTGGGTAAGTTTGAAGAGAATGAGGGTTACATAACTTAGTGGAGCTTAAACCATGATTACTTTTGAAGAATAGGGGTTCTTCACTTTTCCTACAAGCTTCTCTCATGGAAACCATGGAAATCTCTGATCTTACCTTCAAGCCATGAACTCTATCTTGCCATTGACCTCAGAAGCATCTTCCCTGCCACTTGAGCTTTCTATGGAGTACCAATTTTGAGAGTATTGCTCATTTTTTTCAACATGGTATATGAGTATGTAGGCTGCGTGATCTGCGCCTGATCATACTCATGCCTCACGATGTGAAATTTGGAGCTAATAAGGTCTAGCTAGGCCATACCAAGCTCCTACTTCCTTTGGCAGTTGGTCTCTTCCAAGATTTGATGAGATTTCTTCCATCTTGAGTCTTTCCCTCTCTCATGAAACCCTAACAAGGACAGTTTTGGACATCAAGCTTATTTTCTCAAATTTCTTATCAAGATCATGGGCCTTTTGGTCAATCTCACTTCCTGAAGCCTCTACACAAAGGATAGTACCAACATTGCATGGATCTTCCACCATTGTGGGAGAATGGAGTGGATTCTTGAAGGATTCATGGAAGGGGCAGCCAATGTCAATTTAAGGAAGGGAATTATTGGATTCTCTTTCAAATTTTGAAGTTTCTTTGAAGCCTACTTTATACAATGAAGAGTAATTAGCATCTTCAACTCAAGTGGTATCTCTATTGAAGCCTTCTTCATGAAATTTTGGTTCCAATGGTTAATGGAAGCACTCTTCATGAAGATTCTTGATCAAGAAGCTAGATATTAGCATTGGAAAGCTAAAATGGGGATTTCTTGGATTAATTGAAGCTGAAGTCAAGCTTTATTTGTTGAAGTCAAGTTCTATTTGGGGAGATTCCTTCATAAAAAACAACACTCTTCTTCTACCAGCTTAAGAGGTATTCTAATCAATTTTAATTTCTCTTTAAATCCTTTTGCTGAGCTAAGTCCAATTGATGAAAGAGGGATTAAAATGATAAAGAATCCCATCCATTCTATCAAATGCATTTCATGAGAAAATCCATAGAGCTATGTTAGTGATTGATCATTGCATAATCAATCTCATTCACTGAAATAATCATTTCCAAGTGCCTCAAATTCTCATTTCATTTACCTAACCCTGATATTGAATTGTTTGCTCTTTTTGTTCATTGACATGAGTAGAAATTTTACCCATTGGTAAGTGGAATAAGAATCTTAAGCAGTGAGTCACTGTTGCTGAGGTTATCCCTTACCTATCCCTATTTCAATTTCAACCTATTCCATTCAAGTTCTTGCATATCATCAAAAGGGAAATCAAATTCTTTTCATTCCATGCATTTCATGCTGATTTTTAGAGCTTACCATTGAACTGCTATGTATATACCCACGAGGAAAAGTGGATGCCGGGCGAGTTGGTAGGACAAAAGAGAGGTGACCCTCCCCTACTTACAAGGACCCTGAAGGGGAGCACAAACTAGCTTGAGAGGGAAATTTGCACACCCCTCAAGTCTTGGATCCCACGCATTTAAAGTTCAGGTGCAGGTACCACTCAAGGGAACAAGAATTCAGTTTTCAGCATGGTATTTTGACATTGGATCAGCATTGAGGTTTTGGGATAGGGTATACAAATAGGGTCCCATTAATCTTACAATCTACAGTGGATTATTCAATCATTCTAGTTATTGCAAAGGGTATTTCCAATTTTAGCAGATGTATGGAGTTTCCTTACAGGTCTACATGGTTGGTAGATACATGAAAATTGAAGGTACAAGTCACTATATGATCAAAACAAAGCATTCATAGGTTGCAGGAATTTCTAGACAACTATAGTTGAGTTTTTCCTCTGCTGTATATACAGGACAAGAAGTTACTCATGGCAAGGAATAAGAAAAAGGATCCTACTTTGGAGACCATCAATGAAGAGCTGAGAGAATACCAACATGAACATGAACATGAAACCCCTCAAGAAGCTATATACCATAGGCATTATGATAATGAAGAGGTTGATGTAAGTTCCACTCATTCTCCTATCAATCAACCAATGAATGGAGTTGAGATATCCCATGCTTCCATGAACTCTAATAGCCTACAACAACTCTCAAATGATATTAAAGAGATGAAATCAGGTTTTGATGGTATGAGGATGGGTATTGACAAGTTAGTGGCTATCTTTAGTGAAAAGTTATTTCCTACAGCTGGTTTATAATGTTCCAAACCCTCCTTTGGTTGAAGACCAACCCAAACCCTCTACTCCAAAGGTGGTAGGACAATTTGAGATTGGGGAATCGTCAAAGGCTAAAGATTTTATACAGCTCACTTCATTCCAGCCTCAGCCCCATCAATCAAATGCCTATTCTCAGCAACATGGGCAAGATCCACACGATAGGGTTCAATCAAGCTCTAAGGATGAAGAGGACATCCATGGTTGCAATCCATTTTATAAACAATTCTATCCTCAACTTAATATTGGTAGGCATGAACAAGGGCATGTGAATTCAGCCCCAAACTCCTATGGACAGCAACAACACAATCCTCATACTCAAGTTCAGCCTAATAGGCCAAGCCCTTTATCCAATCATGGTTGGCCTCAACAAAACAGTGGGCAGCAACCACCATTTAATACTCCTATGCATGGACAACATCAAGGGTACCATGGACAACCTTTCAATATGGGTAACACTCATTTTCAGCCTCAAGGACATTATTTCTAGCCACAAGGTCATGGTATGCAGTATGGACAACAAACCCCATTTGCACAAGGAACTTGGAATAATGAATTCCCTAGGCAAGGCTCATTTGGTAACTCTTTTGGACAGCAACACCATAATGGACAGCAACACCACAATGGGTAGCCAACTCAATATGAGAGAGACTATAAAGAGAAAATTGTCATCTCAAATTTCAAAGGGGAGAATCCTTCACCTACAGAGTTGGAGGAGTGGTTTGACAAATTGGAGATGTACTTTTCCCTTTATCTAGGGCCCGAAAATGCCAAAGTGAAGTTTGCAGCCCTTCATTTAGAAGGCTATGCACATACTTGGTGGAGATATATGACAAGAATTGGGCATGACTTCTTATCTTGGGAAGCACTAAAGAATGCTATGATTGAAGTCTTCGTCTCTCCCATTGAAAAAGAGCACTTGGAAAAGAAATGGTACGCCCTTGAGCAACGTGGTCTTTCGGTTAGAGAGTATTCAAATCAATTTTTAAACCTCTCAATGTATGTCATGGAGTCTCCGATAGTGCCAAATTGAGCAAGTATATATTTGGTTTGGAGTCTACCTTATCATCCAAAGTTGGAGCCATGAAGCCTACATCTTTGCAAGCTGCCATTCAATTGGCTGAGCGTTATGGGCAAAAATACAAGAATTCCCAACCAAAAACATGGCATTTATTTCAGCCTACACAGTTCCCAAAGACATCAGGCCATTATGGGCATGCAAGGACTGATTTTCAGCATGGTGGGAAGCCAACAAATGTTCACAGCAATACCTACAGCAAGGTACCAACTTTTCCCACTGTTTATGGGCCAAAACAGGGCAGCAATTTCAGATATAATGCTGAAAATAATTTTGATGAAAAAAGGGCTGATAGTAGTGCCAAAATTTTAGCCCCTACCCAAGGCAAGCATTTGTCTAATGACAAGCTCAAAGAAATGTATACCAAGGGCCTATGCTTCAAGTGCAGGGAGAAATGGTCACCCAACCATAAGTCCAAGTGTAAGGCTAAGAATTTGAAGGTTAGTATGATTTTTGAAGATGATTCTAATGCTGAACCTATTGAGGGAAGTCTAGCACAGCTTGAAGGCTCTACTACTCAAGAAGAGATGCATGAAAATGAAGAGAGTATCCTTGATGAGTTTTATGACCCAATGGATGGCTTTCCTTTTCATCCGAGTGGTCATTACATGGATGATTCTTGGACTGATTTACATCCCTCACTATGTTCCATATCAAATGATGCATGGAGTGGTTCAAGAGGGGACAATACCCTATGCCTCAAAGGCCAAATCAATGGAAGGACCGCTCACATATTGATATGGGTAGCACACATAGTTTTATTAATTCCAAATCACTCAATGGGTTGAAATTGAGTACATAGGATATGCCTTCTTTCCTAAAAATCCAAGTGGCCAATGGAGACTTTGAAAATAGTAATCAATGCTACCCAAATTTTCCTATCACTCTATCTCCATTGTGCACTACATCAATGAGTTTGATCGCATTAGAAACGGGTCTCATTGACATTATACTTGGCTGCAATTGGCTGAAATCTTTGGGCAAATTTACTATGGATCTTAACAAGCTTGAAATGGAATTTCAATGGTGTGGACAGCAAGTAATCCTACATGGTGTTGAAAAGAAGAAAATAGAGATGATCAGCCCCAAGAAGATTAAAAAAGAGATAAATGCAAAGGCATGCATGTTCACTATTCTTCTTTCAAAGATTGATGAGGATCAGCCCTCTCCTTCTACCAATGACATAGATCCATGTCTTTGCAAGTTGCTGAAGGATTATGATGAATTTTTCTCTTCCTCCCAAAAGAGAAGTGGATCATCCTATAGACTTGCTGCCCAACACCAAGCCTATTAACAAACCACCATATCGCCTCTCCAAGGTGGAAAGGGAAGAGATAGAGCGCCAATTGAAAGAGCTATTAGAAATGGGTCTCATCAAGGCAAGCCAATCGCCTTTTGCCTCTCCGGTCCTTCTTGTAAAGAAGAAAGATGGCTCTTTTCACATGTGTATCGACCACCGCAATCTTAACAAGGGTCACTATCAAGAATAGGTATCCAATACCTAGAATAGATGACCTCCTAGATGAATTGAAGGATGCTAAAGTGTTCTCCAAGATTGACTTGCAATCGGGGTATCATCAAATATGCATGAAGGAAGGGGATGAGTTTAAAACAGCCTTTAGGACGGAAAGAGGCCTCTATCAATTCATGGTTATGCCTTTTGGTTTATCGAATTCTCCAGCCACATTCCAATCTCTTATGAATAAGATACTTCAGCCCTTGGTATTTCAAACAGTTTTGGTGTTCTTTGATGACATTTTAATCTATAGAAAGAGCAAAGAGGACCATTTACATCATGTAAAAGAAGTCTTTGATATATTGAGGAAGCACAAACTATTTGCCAAGGCAACTAAGTGTTCATTTATGACAAAGGAAGTTGAATACTTGGGTCATATAGTTGGAGAAGATGGAATCAAAGTGGATCCTAAGAAGGTGCAATGTGTCAAAGAATAGCCTACCCCAACTAATGCTACTTCTTTAAGAAATTTTCTTAGATTATCATCTTTTTACCGTAGGTTTATGAAGAATTATGCTCATGTTGCAGCTCCTCTTACCAATCGGCTAAAAAAGAGGCCTTCTTTTGGGACGAAATTGCCGACAAGAGCTTTAATGAGCTGAAGCAATTGCTTGTTTCAGCACCAATACTAGTTGGAGAAGATGGAATCAAAGTGGATCCTAAGAAGGTGCAATGTGTCAAAGAATAGCCTACCCCAACTAATGCTACTTCTTTAAGAAATTTTCTTGGATTATCATCTTTTTACCGTAGGTTTATGAAGAATTATGCTCATGTTGCAGCTCCTCTTACCAATCGGCTAAAAAAGAGGCCTTCTTTTGGGACGAAATTGCCGACAAGAGCTTTAATGAGCTGAAGCAATTGCTTGTTTCAGCACCAATACTAGTTTACCCTGATTTTTCCAAGACTTTTACCATCTATACAGATGCTAGTGGTAGAGGTTTAGGGGCTGTTTTTGTTAACCCTTAAACGAACGAAGGTGGAAAATCTGGAAAAGCTAAAGCAGAAGACAAAGACAAAGGCCAAGGCAAAGAGAAACGGAAGACAAAGATGCACAAGGAGAAGAGTCCTAAATAAGGGAGAAAGGTGCACAAGGAAAAACGCAAGTCAAAACTTTTGTAAAAGAGCACAAGCGCATCATGGTTTAATTCAAGGAGCGCCGGGCTCTCACCTGTGCAATTTGTAAATGTAGATGGGCAGTGGAAAGGAAGCTAGGAAGATAGAAGGACAATGGGAAAAAGGGCCTAGGCTACGGCCGGCCATGTAAAAAAGAGGAAAAGGGGATGACCGCCCAAAAGGGATTTAGGGTTTTGTATATAAAGTTGAAAAGTGAATGAGAAGCTCATTCTTGTGTGTGGCAAAAAGTGGCTCTCCTCTTCTTCTTCTTCTTCTTCTTCTTCTTGCTTGCTTGAGCTTGTGCTTGAGAGAGGGAGTGTGAGAATGTGAGGGAGTGAGTGTGTGAGGGTGAGGGACCGTGGGGTGGAGAAGCTCTCCATCTTCTCCTCTCTTCTTCTCTTCTCTTCTCTTCTCTTGTCTTGCTCGCAGAAATGGAGCTTGGAGCTTGGAGCGGGAGGATTGAGCTTGCTTGAAGCTTGCACTTGGATCGTGGAGCTACCGAAGTGCGTGGGAGAGGAGGTAACTCGAACAGCACGGAGGTAAGCTCACTACACCCGTAGATATGGATGGTGCATCAGTTATGTGAGAGGTATCCATTAGTGTTCGGCTTGGAACGCTTGAAACAATAAGTGGTCGCTCTTGGCGGTTGAGTGAAAGCTCCCACAGTTTTGGTTCAAGAGCATGGTGTCATTGCATTTGAGAGTAGAAAATTTGATGATAAAGATAGAGAGATGCATGTATACGAGCAAGAGATGCTTGCTATTCTACATGCAATCAAGAAATGGCATCATTATCTCTATGGAACACATTTTAAAGTCAAAAGCGATCATAGGGTGTTGAGGTATTTTCTCTCACAGCCCAACCTTTCTCCCAAGCAAAAGAGATGGCTGGTTACCTTGCAGTCATATGATTTTGAAATAGCATATATGGCTGGAAAGGATAATGTTGTGGCTAATGCGTTATCTAGAATGTGGGCATGCAGTTTATCTACAGTGTCTACAATTTATAAGGATTGGATAAACGACATCCAAGAAGAATATGTGCTGGATGAGCATGCTATCTAGATTTTGCAAAAATTACAGCAAAGACACGATGAAGAATTTCCAAATTTTAAAGTGTATAATGGACTCTTATGGTCTAAGGGTAAAGTGTACTTGGTTTCTAACAGTAAATTCAAGCTGAAAGTGCTCCATGAGATGCACTCATCACCAATGGCTGGACATTTGGGTCTTTTCAAGACCTTTGACAAGGTCCATAAAATTTTTTATTGGAAGGGTTTATGGAAGGACGTCAAGGAGCATGTATCCAAGTGTTTAGAGTGCCAACAAAATAAGGACTCCACTTTATTACCAGTCGGCGGACTCCTTTAGCCTTTACCTATTCCTATGGGCAAATGGACCGACATTTCCATGGACTTTATAACGGGATTACCTACTACTAGTTATGGATGGAATAGTATCTATGTGGTTGTTGATAGATTGACTAAATCAACCCACTTTATTCCAACCAAAATACAATATTCAGCAAGGCAAGTGACTGAGCAATTTATTGAAAGTGTGTTCAACCTACATGGTATGCCAATGAGAATAGTATTGGATAGAGATACAAAATTTATGGGCAACTTTTGGAGAAGTCTATTCTCTTCTATGGGTACTTTTCTCACTCCTAGTACAGCCTATCACCCCCAAACTGATGGGCAAACGGAAAGAGTCAATCACTGGGTGGAAGTGTACCTTAGGCATTATTGTCATGACACACAAGCTTTATGGGATCATTGGATCCACCTTGCTGAATTTTGTTATAACAACAGGCATCACATGAGCATAGGTATGTCCCCATTTGAAGCACTTTATGGGTACAAATTCCAAATCCCATCAGTTTTGTTTCATGAAGATATCAACCCCAAGCAAAGGAAGAGTTAGAAAGGATGGAAACGCTCATGAGACAATGCAAGGACAGCATAAGGAAATCACAAGAAGTAATGAAAGCCTATGCAAATGAGAAGAGAAGACATTTGGACTTCAAAGTTGGAGATTGGGTGTTTCTTAAAGTGCCCAAGACACACTACGCTTCATTGAAGGGTGGGAACAATAAGCTTGCTCACAGATTTTATGGACCATATTTGGTAGTGGACAAAGTTGGAGAGCTTGCTTATAAGCTTCAACTACCTTCTTCCACTAGAATGCATGATGTATTTCATGTTTCACAGCTTAATAAGTATGTTGGACCTGAAGTACAAGTATTGGAAGAGTTTCCACCAATGGATGAAGCAAGACTTATCATATATGAACCTGAAAGTATTATTGGAAAGAGAGAAAAAGTGCTCAGAAATCGTACTCTTACTGAGTACCTCATTAAGTTGAGGAGCTTACCTATAGAGGAATCTTCTTGGCAACCATCCACTTATGTGAATGATTTTCCTTGGTTACTGTAGGATGATACATGACAAATTGTGCAAGGACAGCTTGCTGTGAGATATTTTTGTTAGCAATAAAATTATCCTAACATTATTAAAAATTGATTTTGATATTATGGCGTGATACTAGGGATTGTATACTTCATTTCTATACTTCATATGTGTCATTTGGACCACTCTATCAAAAGTTATGACAGTTTCTATAAATCAGTCTGTTTGGACAGCAACCAGTTTACTCACAGTTTGGTATACATAAAGGTCTCTCTTATATGGAAAGTGATTTTCTATCGTATCAAAGCTACATGGACATGATTATTATCATCCTTGGCTTGGATTTGGTCCATTTATCCTTGGTTTTGAGGACAAAACCATTTTAGGATGGGATGGTTTGTCATAAAAGAAAAATACCTTGATACTTTTGTAATTTGGAATCATGCTAATTTCATACCTTGTAATTTCTAGCCCTTGTAAATTCAGCCCTTGCCTATGTAAATGTGCCCTTAACTTTGGAGATGAGGAGTTAGGATAAAGAAGGCAAGAGGCTAAGAGAAGACATCTTTTGGCTCATTCACAAAATTTTACTATTCACTTTCTTGAAGTTACCTTCCTTCTTGCTAGATGAAGCATCAGCCATGGCTGTCATGTATTCTTTGGAACTCTCATCATTAATACATGGCAAGATGTCTTGGTGCAATAGTTCTTTGTTATTTTATGTCTATTTCAGTTTAGTTAGATTCCTTTTCCTAGTTGTATGTTTCATTACAATAGAGAAGGGTTCCAATCGTAGTAAGAGGATGGGGGGAGTAAAATATGCATCAGGTCAGGAGTCTTGTACAAAGATATTTCTTGACCATGGAGGGAGCAGCCAAGGCGGCACAAGAGGGGACTTTGATGTCCTTATAAAAATGCTAGCTAAGGATATAGTAAGTATTGTGAAGTGGCCCACCATGTAAGTATTTCCATATGGTTTAGTTGTCTTGTAGCTAGTCATTGATTTGAGCCAATGTCTTCCTAATGCTCATTATGCATGGACCATATTTTGCATCATAGAGTTGATGATTTCTTGGAAGAGGTCGACAACACATTGAGTCATCTTGGCAAGCCATGCATGAAAGTCGCAAAGATGGTGTGGGAAAACTTTCCCACTTGTCATGGTGTAGGGATGTTGGAGTCCACAGACTATCCAGAATGGAAGTGTTTCTTCGCTTCCTTGTTGATGGCAAGGAGTCGATGGCTGTTGTCATGCCGCTATACACGGACCATGTAAAAAAAAATCTAGAGTGTGGCTTTCTTATTGATTTAGAGACCCAATGCTATTTTAGACATTAGTGTTAGTGTCCATGGTTCAAAATATTATATTTTTGGATAAGTTTAGCCAATTTATGATATTTTAGATATTATCTCTTGTAAAAATCCATAAAACTATAGACAACTTCTAGATTAGGATGAAATGTAAAAAAAAGCATGTAGCTTTCAACCAATTTGAGGGGATTTTATGTAAAAAGAGAGATTGGTGAAATCTCCCAACGCGCGATCACTATTTTCAGGCAGTGAACAACACTCCAAAGTGGGAGATGAAGGAGTGATCTGGTAGAATTCTGGTTGGGTGCGATGGTATTTTACCCCCCTTTTAGAGCCAATGGAAGCATCAGATTGGCGATCTGAGCAGTGTAGAGGAATGTATTATTTTATATATGTTTTTGTCTATTAGAGTTTTATCTTCTAATAATGCTGAAATAAACTGATAGGCTTCATCTCTATTAGTATTCTTATTCATTTTCTATTTCTTTTTGGGAGTATTCTTCTACGTCTTCAATTTCTTTGAACCCCTTCTCTTCCATCTACTCCTCTCCTTGAATCTACCTTCACCCTGCTCTCTCCTACCCCCGTGATGGACTCTTGACACCAAACGCACCAACACCGTGTTAAGGGAAGTTTATGCTATCATCAGAGGTGAATTTCGAAATATATTTGGGCTGATTTGGAGCTTATATCTTCGGCCATATTCAGAGAATTAGCTACATCATTGTTCTTTTAATTCATTTCTTACTCTACAAAAGACATCTTGTCAAAATATGCAAGTATTATATACCCCTATTGTAGGGTAATGTTTGTAGATCATTCATAGATGCTTTGAGTTGAATTAAGAGGAGCTTTTTCTCTTATTTCTTGGCTGTGGTAACTTATCCTTATCAGAAACTCAATTTGAAGCTCTCTTGAAGCAAGTCTCTTTGCCCTACAAGCCTTGTAATTGACTCATAAGCTTTTGTCCCTAATAGTCTACATTGAATGTAATCATGCAAAGTTGATTCATGCTATGGCATCATGTATGAATGATGGGATGCAGAGTTGTTTATGATACATGACAGCATATTGTACTTGATTTTTTTTAATTGCTCTTACAGTCAAGAAAACAAGCTTGATTTGAGTTAGAACTTATGAGATAATACTCTTGTGATATTTGCTAAGAACATGCAGTTGGAAGCTCTATTAACATGTTCAAGGACTTGGCTTGAAACCTTCAACCCTTCCCTTATCTCTATCATCTTCGGAGTCTAAGCTCTTGAACCCCCATACATTCTTTTCTCTCAAATCCTTGTGATTGATGGTGAAGTATCTCTTGAACCTTTAAATATTTATTGTAATCTACTTATCTCTTGAAGACACATCTCCATCTATCTTGTCCAGTTTTCTTGCCAAACCCCTTTGGTGACCTTCAACCCTATGCGCTGAGACATTGGTGAACCCAACGTGAAGGTCAGTGTAAGAGAACTCCAAGATGGGGGATTCTTCAGGAGATACTCTACAACAATTGGTGCGCATACTACAACAAACTCAGCAATAACAAATCCAAATGTTACAACAACAATAAAATAGGCAAGACAAAGAGAAGATTGATTCCACAGCTATCAAGGCCCTAGAGGAAGTTGGGCGGGAATTAGAACAATTTAATGATCAAAATGACTCTTTTTTCATTCACTTGTATGTTGAGAAAATGCTCTTCTTTGGTGTACTGCAACATGCATGGAGTCGTTATTTTGCCAGACTGGCCAAGCATGGTCTTCAAGAGAGAATCCATGGTCTTTTTCAACAAGATGCGAATTGGGTGCATTCAAAAAAGACCTACGCTAAGAATTCTTCTTAGAAGACTCTGGCCTAATGACGAAGAAAAGTTTCACTGATTAGGTTGAGAAACCCAACAAAGGTTTAGCTGCAACAGCTTTATATCATGAGTTTGAAAGTAAATTTGGACAACTTGATGCTGAAGACCAACAAAGTATGGAAGGTCAGAAGATTGAATTACTCCTTAAGGTTGCAGATCCCATTCTGCAAGAGAAGCTTGTTGATCACCTAGAAGATGCTACCTCTAAATTAGGAATCAAGATTGCATGGACAAATGTTACTAATGCAGTTAACATGATTGCTCGAAGACAGAGGATGTGATTAAGATTGGGCAGCTCTACTTCAACTTCAACAACTCCATATATGGAGCTTGTTCCACCTTGAAAATCCCTTATTCCTTTGACTAATCAACCAACTCTTTCTTCTTCTGTTCCTCCTAAAAATGATGTAATGGATGAACTCATTAAGAGCATGCGTGACCTTCATTTGAATCTTATAGAAATTAGTTCCAAGGTGGAGAAGCTGGATGTCAAAGTTGAAGAAAGAGGACCTCATCAACTCAAAGACCCATGAGAGAAGACTTTAAGAGGCACTGTATTTAGTGTGACGGCCAACAACATGACAAAGGGGAGTGTTCTATCTTCCATGAGGCTGAAGCACAGAAGCTCATCTTTTGCAAAGACGAAAAAATTCATGCAGCTAAAATTGGTCTTCCACTGGAGCCAAATTTTGGCAATGGTGGAATGAAGAAAAGATTAGAAGATTTAGCTATAAAGAATGCCTATGCAGCAATTGATGTAACTACCTATGGGCTGTAAATTGAACCAACTAATCAAATTTGAAAGCATGTAAAGCTAATGTGCAATCTAAAGTATGGATGTAGGCACTAGATCAAATGGAACATGGTAAAGCATTCAAAGAAGATTTGGCTAACGCCAATTGGTGCATTTGAGGAATAACTAGTTAGAAAGAACTGGTAGATTCTTTTTTTGCCTTTGCACATTTGGCTGATATTTATGTCATGTAAAAAGGGAGCTGAAAACTTATGACATGATGGCTGAAAATGAAGATATTTTGGGCATTTTTTTTTACTGATTACTAGTGACACATTGACTGAAATATATGCAGCTGCTCTCATGTAGAAAATCTGGCTAAAAATCAGTCCATAGAAGTATGGACATTGGATTTTTATCAAACAATTCAAGAATTTGTTGAGCAGGAAGACATTGGTTTACTCAACAAGACTGAAGCACAAGTGGAGACAAAATATAAGATGATGGATAAGAAAGTCAAGCTTGTGGCAGTCCCATTGCCTCTCCTGAAAGTGAAGGGCTAGCTGATAGGGCAGCAAATCAGCCAAGTCTTCGTGATCCTTCCAACATTGGTCACAAATTCACATCTAAAAGTATAAAATAGATTAAAATAGGTGAAAATTCTTTCCTTTCGTCGGTTGAAAAACACTCTATTATGCAAATGCTAATGAAACATGGAAAAGCTTTTGCATTTCAACCAATTGAAATAGGCTGTGTGGATCCAAATATTGTGGCTCCTATGTTCACTTTTTGGTCCCACACGTGCCTTGGAACCTCAAGCCTATTCTTGTTCCAAGGGTGCATTTGCCCAACACTACAAGGATATAGAGGCATAGCGACGGCACTTTCTGATGCAAAATAGCGGCATCGCAAATAACGACGGTGCTCAGATGAAAAAATGCGGGCTAAAACCCGAGCGGGTTATTTTTCGCAAATGAATAAAAGAGAGAGCGAACTCCATCTTACATTTGAGAGGGAGAGGGAGAGAAAGAGAGAAAGAGGGAGAAGGAAAGCTTCTCATCGCCGCTACCGCCGTTCTCGAAGAAGAGGAGGAAGTGTATGGAGGGCAAAGAGGAGCCGTCGTTGCGAAGAGGAGCTGCCGAATCCATCCTCGGGTCTTTACGGTGAGTGCATTGTTCCTTCTTGCTTTGTTTTTTTTTTCTCTCTTTTTAAAAAAACTTGTTTTTGTTAAAAATCGTGTGTATTAAGAGAGGGAGAGGAAACGAGAGAGGGAGAGGAAGAGAGAAAAGGAAAGAAGGAATGAGAGAGAGAGGGAGAAAACATTAAAAATAGTAGAGAAAGAGAGAAAGAGAGGAAGAGGGAGAGAAAGGGAGGAAAGGAGGGAGAGAGAGAGGGAGGGAGAGGTTGTTGTTATTGTTTTTTTTGTTTTATTTATTCTTTCTTTTTTTTCTTGTTTGTCGTTGTTGTGGTATTCGTAGTAGTAGTCATAGTGGTAGTGGTAATGATAGTGGTAGCGATAGCGGTAGCAGTAGTGGTAGTTATTGTTTAATTTCTTATTTTCTTGTTTGTTGTTGTTGTGGTAGTCATAGTAGTAGTAGTGGTAGTGGTAGTGATAGTAGTTGTTGTTGTTGTTTAATTTCTTCTCTTCTTGTTTGTTGTTGTTGCGGTAGTCGTAGTCGTCGTCGTAGTCATCCTAGTCGTGATTGTAGTAGTAGCACTAGTAGTAGTGATAGTAGTTTTCTTATCTGTTGTTGTTGTTGTTGTAGTAGTTTTTTTTCTTTTCTTGTTTATTGTTGTTTAGTTTTCTTGTTTTTTGTTGTTGTTGTTGTTGTTTTTTTTTTCTTCTTATTCTTCTTTTCTTGTTTGTTGTTATTGTAGTAGTAGTTGTTGTTGTTGTTGTCTTTTCTTCTTTTCTTGTTTATTGTAGTGGTAGTGGTTTGGTGTTGTGGTGGTGGTGGTGGTGGTGGTGGTGGTGGTGGTGGTGGTGGTGGTGGTGGTGGTGGTGGTAGTAGTAGTAGTAGTAGTAGTAGTAGTAGTAGTAGTGGTTTTTTGGTTTGTTGTTGTTGTTGTTGTTGTAGTTTTTTTTCTTTTCTTGTTTCTTGTTGTTTAGTTTTCTTGTTTGTTGTTGTTGTTGTTGTAGTGGTAGTAGTAGTAGTTTTTTCTTCTTTTCTTATTTGTTATTGTTATTGTAATAGTAGTAGTAGTAGTTGTTGTTGTTATTGTTTTTTTTTTCTTCTATTCTTGTTTATTGTAGTAGTAGTGGTAGTGGTAGTGATAGTGGTAGTAGTAGAGAGAGAGAAATGTTGTGGTAGTCATAGTCGTGGTCGTAGTCATCGTAGTCGTGATTTTAGTAGCAGTACTAGTAGTAGTAGTAATAGTAGTTTTCTTGTTTGTTGTTGTTGTAGTAGTAGTAGTTTTTTTTCTTTTCTTGTTTATTTTTGTTTAGTTTTCTTGTTTGTTGTTGTTGCTGTTGTAGTAGTAGTAGTAGTAGTAGTAGAAGTTTTTTCTTCTTTTCTTATTTGTTATTATTGTAGTAATAGTAGTAGTCGTTGTTGTTGTTTTTTTTTCTGTTCTTGTTTATTGTAGTGGTAGTGGTAGTGGTAGTGGTAGTGGTTTGTTGTTGTGGTAGTCATGGTCGTGGTCGTGGTCGTGGTCGTGGTCGTAGTCGTAGTTGTAATCGTAGTCATCGTAGTCATGGTTGTAGTAGTAGTGGTGGTTTCTTGTTTGTTGTTGTTGTTGTTGTGGTTTTTTTGTTTTCTTGTTTATTGTTGTTTACGGTTTTCTTGTTTGTTATTGTTGTTGTAGTAGTGGTAGTAGTAATAGTTTTTTCTTCTTTTCTTGTTTGTTGTTGTAGTAGTAGTAGTTGTTGTTTTTTTTTTCTTCTTCTTCTTCTTTTCTTGTTTATTGTAGTGGTAGTGGTAGTGGTAGAGAGAGAGAGAGATGTTTTGTTATAGGAAATTAGTACTAGAGAGAGAGAGATGTTTTGTTAAAGGAAATGAGAGAGGGAGAGGAAGAGAAAAAGAAAGAAGGAATGAGAGAGAGGGAATAAACATACAACATAATAAAGAAAGAGAAAGAGAGAGAGAGAGATGGAAGGAGAGAAGAGAATGAATGGATAAAAACAAAGAGAGAGTGATGGCAAGGTTCGGCGAGGTCCGGTGAAATACCACGAGACGGAAAACACTCCGACATACGTTAATTTGTGGGTGGGTAGAGACTTTATATATGTTAATTTTTCTAAGTTACAAGAGAAGAAATCCCTTCTCAAACAATTTAAGAAAGAAAAAAAAACAAAAAAAAACAAATTGTTTGTCATAACGTAGACAAAATGGAAAACGATGAAGGTCATGATGTTCAAGATCGCGAGGCGTATCTTAATCAGCGTGCCCCATGTCCTTGCTCTCAATGTAAGCTGGCAATTAGGTGAAAACGTCAATTATCTATAAAACACGTAGTACAACGCTTCAACGAGTTTCAATCTGAGATCATTGATCAGGTAATGTCAGATTTTGAGCAAACGGTAAGAAAAGTATATATCAATCATACATTGTATTTGCAAGCTAATTGAATACCATATACAAAAACATTGGGTGTGGGTGGCAAATTTTCTATCCAGGGAGGTGACGTCTCGTCCTAAGGAGGAGTTTACCCTTTGCGTCCAGTTAAAAGAGTTTGTGGGCGTGCAATGGATGGAGTGCCTGAGCTAATCCACCACTTGGAAGTTACTACCCAATCTATACCGTCAATACCAGAGGAGAGAGGTAGCCTTCCAGACTTACCTACAATCTTGGAGCCTGAGATGGAGGCAATGATCGATGAATTGATGCCCATGGATGTCGAGACTCCTGATTTGCTTAGAGACAAAGCATCCATACCATTATATGATGGGTGCCGAGTATCTCACCTGAAGACATTGCTTGCACTCCTAAGTATGCAAGCAAAATACGGGTGGAGCGATGCGAGTGTGACCGAGTTGTTCAGGTACCTTGTATGTACGCTTCATTGATTTCTATTCGGCACTATCATTAAAAAAATTTGTGCTTTTTCAAGGTGTTTTATGATTTTTTTTCAAGTTACTGAAGTATCATATACTACCACTTGCAAATACAATGCCTGAGTCTCATGATGATGTTACGAAAGCTTGGCATGGACTACAACAACATCCATGCATGTATCAACGATTACATACTGTTTTGAGGAGAATATGAGACTATGGAGACATGTCCAAAGTGTGGTGCTCACAGGTATCAATAGGACTTGCAAGGGCAAACCATCTCTCAAAAAGTTCTTAAACACTTTCCGCTTATCCCCTGCATAAACCACATGTTTCATACGTCCGGCATGGCAAGCTTGACAATGTGGCATATGAAGAATAGATCCACAGATGGAGCTCAACAAATATCAGTGGATTCACGTGCATGGAGCCACATTAACTCTACCTGCCGAGGCTTTGCCCGAGAGCCAAGGAATCTTCGACTCGGTCTTGCTATGGATGGCATGAACCCATTCGGTCTGCGCTCAACTTCTTATAGTGCGTGGCCTATAGTCCTTGTCAACTACAATATTCCTCCATGGCTTTCTATGAACAAAGGAAATCTCATCCTTAGCTTACTCATTCCGAGCCGCTACAAAGTCAAAAATATGGACGTATATCTTCGTCCATTAGTTGATGAGCTTAAGATTTTGTGGGAGGAGGGGTCACTGTGCAAGATATGAGCAAGCGCGATGGTTGACGGTCTGTCAATATTCGATCCATTCTCATGTGGATGATGCATGACTTTTTGAGATTCGAAGAGTGCTCAGGTAAGTAGGCTTCTATTCTCGTTGGTAATATCTATCATAGCTCGTTCAAGTCTGTATTCACTAGATAGAGGTGTTGGGACAGGTCTGGTTACCTCAAGTTATCATGCATGTCCATTGTGCGGGCCACAGACTCTCGAAGGTCACGAACCATGAAGAAGATGGTATATCAAGGACACGCCGCTTTCTTGTGAGAGGGTCATGAACTGAGGGAAGGTTTTCTCGGACGACCTCCAGCACACGTATAAATGCCCAAAGTTGGTACGAGCTGAAAATGGTCCACACAGTGTCACATCCAAATAGAATGCAACGGTTCTCAGTTTTCTATGAGTTACCATATTGCACCCACTTAAAAATCAACCACTTGTTGGATCCCATACATATTTTCAAGAACGTGGGCAGTTTACTATGGGACCACATCACAGGAAAGAGAGACACTATAGGGGCACGAATGGATTTGAAGGAGGTAGGGAAGATGGAGGCACTTTGGCCGCAGTCAAGTGTTGATGGTCGCTTGCATCTACCTCACAGTCCTTGGGTTTTTTCCACTAAAGAAGAGTGCATTGTGAAGAAAATAGTCAAGTCTATCCTTGGGTCGATATTGCAAGGGGTGGAGGCCACCAAAAGCTTGGAGCATGTAGAGGAGCCAGCATCGGGTAACAATGACGAAAATACCCTTTTGTGGTGATATGTCTATCGACCTTCCAGTGTATGCAGAGTTGTGTTAGGAGATTGACATGGAACCATAGAGTACTTCATACTTAGAGCATCCACCTACTCAATTCGTTGACGAATCGCTTATAAGGGTACATAAGATATGCATTTTAAGTAAGATCATTTTTTTAAGATTTATATTACCGTGCTTTGTATGATTGATATTGATTATGCTAACATCATTTTTTGTCTATGCAGGTGACCTTTGTGGATATTTAGATCATCAGGATGAGTCAAGGGATGAGCGACGAGGAGCTACAAGAGATCTTTATACGTATGTCTCCAGATCAGATGGCGAGATTCAGAGATATGGCGGACCAGGAGCTGTCTCGGATACTGTCAGGCGGCTCTATTAGATCTACTTTGACGTGCTCTGATGCTTCAGTTTCTAGCAGACGAGGTTGACGGTCCAGACTTGGGCCAGACGGAGGGAGTGGTTCAAGGGGATGCTGCAGAGATCTGAATGCAGTGAGCCGTGGAGAGAATTGATCTTACTCCAACAGGTAGCAGCTAAGTGGCCACACTTCTCGCAAATATCACATTTGACATTCGGGCAATTCCTAAGAAAATGTTGGCCCCCACACCACTTACAGTTGAATCTTGAGGGGTCACCCTCTTCAGGGCGTCGGCTCCCTATCAAATTCTGCTGCTTCTTAAGGAAGTTGACATCCACAGCTATTTGTCGATATTGTTCAGAGATCGTATCAGTATAGTGCTTCATCATGTCCTTAACTTCACCAAGGACATTAGAAGCACTCGACTCATAGCCACAATCGTCAGTCTGTTGCCCCATGGGCCTAACCACTTGATTAGAAATTATCCGCTGACCAACTGGGACAACATTAGGATTCATTGTTTGGTTTCCACCACTATTTAGAGAGGCCGCTTGACTAGCCATAGGCATAGTCATGCTAGGAGGAGCTGGTAACATAGGCAGATTCGACATAATACTCCCTCTGCTACTTGTATTTAACATGGGGTCCCCTTGACTCCCATTGATCAAGGCCAAATTATTACCATTCCAAATTATCCTTGCTGCATAAGCCACTTGCAAGCATGACTCTACTCCTTCTACTTGGGTAATGGCAGTTTTAATATTGGCCAAAGCAACACTACTCAGCTACACCTGGATATTAAAATCCAATCCATGTAGGAAATATTGCAATTGTGCAGCCATTGGAATGGAAATATAAGCGTTAAGTTTGAGAAGAACTTGCTTTAGTTTCTTGGCATATGCCTGGACATTCTCATTTGGCTCTTGGCGTGTTACATTCAGAACACGCAACCAATATTGCCCACCCTTCTCAGGGGCAAACTCCCTACGGAAAGCCATAAATAATTGGGCACTGCTAGCTATGATTCCGGCTTCTAGACCGTGATACCGCACTGTCGCTCTTCCTTTTAACATCATGTTAAAGAACATCATTAGGTGTCCTTCGTCTTGGATTCGATAGTTAAACATGAGCGTTTGAAACTCCTTAATGTGGAGTTCTCCATCTTCTTCTACTAATCCATGGAAAATGGGCAACGGTGCTCCTAATGTCGGTAAATCTGGTGTACCTGCTCGAATTTTGATAGGTTGTGCCATGGCTACAATCGGATTGACAACAGGAGTTTGTGTAGGCAACACTACACCCCCACTTGTTGTGGGTTGATTAACTAGAACTAGGGAACTACCAAGACTTCCACTTGCACTCAAGGAGCTACTCGTAACACCTAGGTTACTAGAACCAATGCCACTTATGCGTAACGGGTTGCTCCTTTGAGAAGAATAGCATCTTACAATCTCCAACCGTCGTCTAGCCCTCTCAGCACGTTCTGCTTTTTGTATTTCGGCTTGACGGTCCTTGTCAAAGGACATAAACCAACAATTTGGTCCCTAAAAACCCTAGATTCGAGAACCACCACTTATTGGCAGCTCCCGAGAGACGTACCACTGATGAGACCTAAAATGGGCCGGCACTGGCTATGGCACTAGTCGAACCTCATGCATATGACAGACAACCCCACCACACGGCCTCGCGGGCCAAGAGCGTCTAAAACTCACTTTGCACTAAATGCTTATGATGATTTTGCATTTTTATCCAATATGTAGTCCAATGTTCATCTTCCCATCTCCTCAGATGGAGATCCCATAACATACAGGCATAATGCCTTGTAATACACACATAGGAAAGCACCTCTCGGCTGATTGCCGCGGCTCCACTGGGACTCTCCTACACCTCAAGGATTAGCCCCAAGATGCATCGCTAATACATATAACATTCACACAAACTTCACTCTTTCATAATTCAACATTCTAGGAGATTTTGATTTACCTCACAAAACTTTCCCCAACGGAAGCACCCATCTAACCCTACATCTTGGGTTTCCTGTCCTCTCAGCGTTGGTCAAAGTTTATCAATCAAGTGCAATGCATTCCAGGAGATACCACGTGGCATACTTCATGTAAGGTGCATGACGATTATGGACAACCATTTTATGATTAAAAACCAACCATGTGAGGTGCGAAAAATAGCCCTTTCATGGATTTTAACTAAGAGTTACGTGTTGCGCTGCTTTAGGTACTAGCATCGGAACTTTTGTGCTACTAGTCACCTATATTTAATTATAAAATGATCTCTAAATGCTATGCATAAAGAGGAAAATCAGAATTTATATCTTTTCAACAATTAGATTGTCACACAAACTTCATTCCCCCCTCACCGTTTAGGTGTTGCTGCGGTGCATAGGTGTAAATGGTTGTTTTGAATCATTTTTGTATATAAAAGGCAATAAACATGTAATATAACACAAAGGACAAGGCCAAACTAAGGCTTACCCCCATGCTTTAACCTTGCCAAACATTCACGCACATAAATCCTATTTTTCCATATTTTTTGAGAGCGAAAAACCTAAAATTTTTTTATTTTTGCTATTTCTCTCTATTTATTATTCATGAAAAATAGTTATTTTCTGATTTATTTGCATTGGCTTATCATTTTGACTGAAAGTTAACATTTTCTCTGATTCTATTCCATTTTCACTCCTTTTTCCCAACTCAAAATCGAAAAAACCACTAATTTCCATCAAAAATGACATTTTACGGGTTTTAAAGAATTAATAACGACTCTAAATCATTACGGGTTCTGTATTTCTATAGTAATAGCCCTCAAACATGATGCCAACAAGGTTCAAACAAAAATTCATCGCATATGAACAACATCTAGACCATGAAACAACAAAAACAAGCAAATTTCTTCATAAAATTAAAGCATACTGCGTGTCTTGCGTGTTGCGGGTTTTTTAATAATTATTCTGAGCAGCCCACAGACCAACCAACAATTACCATTCTTCAGTGCTAAACCTCTTTTCTCAACCTCCACTTCATCTTGAAGCAATCCGATCACAACCGGACAAGCATTCTTCAGCCCCTCTTCTTCTTGACTTCTTGCACATGAATAGCCTCTATGCAAGAGAGAGAGGGAGGAGAGAGAAAGACTAGTTTTTGATCTCTTGATTCAGTGCATCATTTATTGATCTGTTTGTGGTGATGGAGGGCGAAGGATAGAAGCATTCTAGGCCCAGGAGCATTCATCTCCATTCCTCTGATCAGAAATTCATGATGAGGGGAGAAAAAAGGGGGCACAAAAAACTGACGCCCCCCCCCCATTGTTTCATTTCGTGGGTTTTTTGCCTCATACGCTCTTTGTTAAGAGCCTTTAAACTCTAATCAAGTTATCTAGTTCATGCATCTTGCATTCACATTTCAGCAAATGGATTTTTCAGTTTTGAGGGGGCAAACGACATCAAAATCGAGATCCGCTTGGACAGGTGGCTCCGTGGCGTCAAAATCTACAAAGTTGGGTCCCATCGCACTCTTCTTGGCTTCCAAATCCAGTAGCTGCTTCACAACCCCGAACCTTGCAGGGATTAAATGGGGATCAAACGACCTCAGAACGGAGATCCGAGACTTGCTTTGGATTCCTGACGCCATTTTGCATCTAGGAAAACTCCAGCTTGGCCATCCGCCATCATTTGATTTCCATGAAAATAAGCACTAGCGCTTTAGGGACTTGCCACTTAAAATTGTATTGATTGCCACCACTGCCTTCGACAAAGTCTATTTTTTCCTTGATATTCGTAATTTTTGGCTATTTTTAAGCACTTCTCGACATCAAAAATCATCTGTCATCTCTACAAAGAGAACTCTTGTATTTGGTGCTGATCTGAGCATTTGAAGTAGAGAATCAACTCCTTGGTGAAAGAGCTCATGGTTGAGTCTTGGGGGAGGCCTAGCATGCCCCCAAAAACAAGCTCTATTTGCTTAATCTTATCTTAGAAAACACAAGCAATCAAACAATCCTTTTTGGTACATCAAGTAATTATCTTTTACGATACAATCCATACACAAGGCCTTTTTAAGTACCCTACCCTCTAGCATGGGTTTTTGTACAATCAATCAAGTCATCATAAACTTGAAATAATCCTTAATCCATCTCTTTGGAGGGCAAGTTAATCTTGGGTTTGTTATGATGTCTAGCGCAGTCCCCCCTCCTCTTGCGACCTTAATTGTCCTTGAGTTTCAATTTCATAATTCATTGAGGTCTTAGGCTTTCCTCAACCTTATCCTCTACTTTGTGTTACAGAAATTCATATGATGGTTTATCTTAGGAAAATATTCATTTATGAGGAATTTCAAGAGAAGATTCTCTAAGTGTATAGACTTTGAGGGCCTCCCTTAGCTATTCCATCTTAATTTATGTAGCAAGGATAATAATACCTTACTAGTCATCAAAGAGATTATAATTTCTAGTTGAGGAATTAATACTTTACTAGCTAATCCTATCAAAGATTAGGATTTTATTGAATATAAATTATCATAAGAACATCAAGATCTTGTTTAGTCTAGGTCTACTTTTAAGTTCAAATTGATTGCATGTAAGATACTTTCCATTCTAATTAACTACTTCTTAAGGAATGAGCACGTAAACTTCTCTTCAGGGGACCTTAAATATGTGTATCATCTATGTTGCATACGTTCAAGGCCTATTTACAAATACCCTTATCTATAAATTTTTTATGAATATACTACACCTCTTTTCTATTTAGTCTATGAATAACCCCTTTATATGGTAGCCTTCTATATGTAAAAGATTTGTAAAACTGATATTTGAAAATCTTCTTATGTTGAGCCCAAGTGATATAGACATATATTTATGAGTGAGTGTGGTCCCCCCCCCCAAAGAAACTTATATCATTCTTCTATCTATAGTCTCAAATGATAGGTTTCTCTTAGACACTAGAAAATTATTTCAATGTTTCAACTAAATATGATCTAATTAATTTGAATAGCATCTTATGCATGGAATTAATAGTCTATCAAGGGAGGGAATGCTTCTTACAAAAATTCCCTCCTACGTAATTACTTTATCATCTACCAACTTAAGCCCCATGATATCCATAAGGATTTATGAAACTTTAGTAGTTATCCTATTTTACCCTATTTATCAATAAATAATTAAACTATTAATGTATCAAGAATGTAATTCCTAGATGTAAGAAGAAGTTTGACTATGGTGAAAACAATGGTGGTGAGTGAATAGAATCTCAAATTCAATTGCCACATGGGAACAACTAGAAGAAGCACACTGGGGAGGATACCTCCGAGCTTCTTCTGATAACATAAAGGTGAATGAGTTATTTGCCTTGCACCAACTAGAGACGAGTTTAGAAGCTCACTACTCCCCATTTATTACACTTCAAAAGCATGTCCTATCCATGGATTCCATTGAGCAAGTAGCTAGGCTTTCCTAATAATTGATCCTTTAAGGACACTCAATTCGAGGCTATGCAATCTAGGACTTTTAGAATGCCATATTACGAGTAAAACCCCTTTACTAAGGTATCTAATCCAAGTTTAGAAGTGGAAGAAATTAGCAATAAGGTTCTTGTTGAGGTGGCAAGCTTAACATGTGTGGATATTGATGATAGACCACCTAGTTAGATAGGTTTGCACATCTACACTTAGCATTTGGTGGTCATTATGATCCTCACATGGCTATGGACTTAGCCCTTATTATATTTTGTTAGTTAGACCTACTTAGGTGGCATAG
Organism: Lygodium microphyllum; assembly: GCF_053477565.2. Classification (NCBI taxonomy): domain Eukaryota; kingdom Viridiplantae; phylum Streptophyta; class Polypodiopsida; order Schizaeales; family Lygodiaceae; genus Lygodium; species Lygodium microphyllum. Next base: position 9,192,802 of record NC_141137.1, on the reverse strand, counting down.
TTATAGTGCTGATCGATTAGTATAGTCAATTATGTATTATTCGAATTAGTAGATCACTTTTCTTTATATTGTATCTTATCTATACTTTGTGTACATTGTATTATAATATGAAGAAAAAAGAAAAATTAACAAGAAAACGTTTTGGCCTCCATTTCTCTTCTTATGTTCTTCACTGAGCTTCCTCTTATGTATATTATAGATGTTTTGTGCAATAGCTCAAGTAAGTCCCCCCACCATGTGATTGATAACATGGTATCAAAATGTGCCCACTAAAAAAGACTAGTTATGAAGGCTTAAGCAAAGGAAAAGGAGCAAGGATTCAACCAAGAAAGAAATAGGTTAGAATTTCTCCCGTTCTTTTTCTCTTTCTCTTCGATAATGCTTGAGGAGGTAGCGGAAGCAAGGTAGAGAAAAAACTGAGATTACTGTGAGATTTTGAGAGAAAACAGAGTGGTGTATATTCTATCGATAGGCCCATTAGAGCTTTCCTACTATGCTTTTGGCCATTTGAGGCTATTTCAACCCAATTTTAGCTTTGTATAGTTACATTAGCAGTTCTAAGGCATATAGCAAATTCGATTATGTCAACCATTTCTAGGTGCACAAGTTACACATTTCAAATCTATAAGATCTGAATATTTATCAAGAAGCAAACATAAGGTTTATTTGCAAACAGGTTATTAATTATATGTATTATTGAGTAGGCAATGAAAAAGGCTTCCTAGATTATTATTGTGTATATCTTGCCAAAGGTTATAGTCTAAGACTTGCTTGTAGTTTAGTACTCAACTTTATCACAGTGGTTGTAAACAATGGAAATCCTATTATTGAGAAGCTAGAGAAGAATAACTATCCATTGTGGAAGTTCCATGTGGCCAAATTCCTTATTGAAATATGCCTCTTCAAGTTTGTTTCAAGTGAAGAAAAGGAAACAAAGCAAAGTGATCTAGTCGCTATAGAAGAATGAAAGGCATGGAGAGAATGGAATATAAAAGATAAGAAGGTAATATATTGGCTATTTGTAGTCATTGATAACATTATATTGAGGTATATTAGAAATACAAAAAGTTCACATGCATCTTGGACAACTTTTGAGAATATGTTTTCAGTATACACAAAGGCATGAAAGGTCCAACTCAAGCAAGCATTGAATACTTTGAAGAAAGGGAAGATTTCTATAAACAAGTATGTTTTGAAAGTGAGAAACATTATACATCCCTTCGCAGTTAACAATGCAACACACACTTGATGATGATGATTTGGTTATATCTACTTTGGGTGGTCTTAATAATGAGAAGACTTGAAAATCATTTGTTTCTTTTGTAAATGTATAAAAGCCATTTCTAGATTTTAATGAGTTAATCTCTCTCACGATCAATGAAAAGATCAATATGCAAGATGAAACTTTTGAAAGAGGCGGTGAGCAAGTTTAAGAATTTCTCAAGTTCAAGAAGGGAATGTGGAAAATCCTCTTGAAGTGGTCATGGTATGGGACATGTTGATGGTAACGAGTAAAACATGTTAAATAAAGAGTATGGTAACATGAAAGTTTCAAGCAGCCATGGTAATTCTAGAGGCAAGGGGACTGTAGAGAAAGAGGTGGATGGTAGAATAGAGGTTCTGAGAATTTTGGAATTGTTTGTCATTACCATGGAAGAACAAGTCATATTGTATCCCATTGTTTTGTTAAGAAGGATGACATTCGTAGTGGCAAGTCCAACAAGGAAATTACCCATCATCTTTAAGACAAAAGGATGCTCAAAATGAGCATTTTTTTGTCATGCAACATACGATTAATGTTCTTACAGGAAAATGGACATGCGATGATGTATGGTTGGTTGATTTGGGTACATCTAATCACATGACCAACCATAGTAAATGGTTTGGAGAGATACAAAATTTACAATTTCTAGCTTATGTAGAGATAGGTGATTATTTCTCTCATTTGACTTCACATATTGAAAAAGTTTATTTATCTATGCATGATGGTCAAACAAAGTGTTAGTCAAATGTTTTACATGTACCATCTACTACAAAGAATTTGGTATTTATTGGTTAAATAGTAGATGAAGGGTTGTAGGCTAGATTTAATATAAAGGGTTGTTTTATTGAAGATTTAATAACAAGTGCAAGTTGATTGTAAAATGGAGCAAAGTTCGTTGCATATTTACTTTGGATGCTAGATATCATGCTATAAATGCTGCTATGTATGCTAAAGGCAAAGGTGTGGTTGTAGATATTAAAATATGGTACAAATGTATTGGACATACAAATTCGCAATGACTAAAGTTAATTACTCCAAATGGTTGGTTGCACATTTACTGACATTCAGAGTTACAGAAGTAGATAAAAAGTTTGTGACGAATGTCAATTTGGGAAGATGCAAGGCAACCATTTTTACATGATAGAGATGCAAGCAAGAGTATACTTGATATTTAACACACAAATATTTGGAGACCCATGCAAAATGTATCTTGGTAGTAGTAAGTATTTTGTTACATTCATTAAGGATTGCTCTAGAAAATCTAGGTATACTTCATGAAGGAAAAGAGTCAAGCTTTTGAGTGCTTTGAAACTTTCAAGGTTATTGTTGAAATAGAAACAAGCTTGAAAGTTAATGCTTTACTTAGAGTGTTCACTATATGTATATCCTCTATATGAGGTGTGTTCAAGGCCTATTTACAAATATCCTTATCTTTGAATTTTGCTTGAATAAAGCATGACCATTATTTATTTAATCTATAAATAGCCCCTTTATATTATATCCTTTTGTATATTAGAAATGTATAAAGATGGAATTATAAAGTACCTGATTTTGAATCCAGATGATACATACACATGTTCGTAAGTAAACCCCCTAGGTGCTTGAGCTCACATGGAGAGGAAGAATACCTCTCTAATGAATTCAATGATTTTTTGAGATCTCATGTGGTAAAGAAACAACTTACATGTAGGGATACCCCACAACAAAATGGGATTGTAGAAAGAAAAAACATACATATTGTAGAAGTTCCATGAGCATTGATGGCTGAAAAGAATATACTTAAAGCATTTTTATTTTGAGGCCATTCATACTATTATATGTATTATGAACATGTCTCCTATAGCTATATTCATGATATGACTCTTGAAGAATGTTTGACATGCAAGAAACCTGATGTACCACACTGTTGTATTGCATATGTTTATGTTCTTGATGAATTAAGGAAGAAATTGGACCCCAAGGCTGAAAAATGCATTTTCATTGGATACTCTATTGAGAAAAAAGTGTATCATTGTTACAACCATGTTAGTGGCAAGTTTGGGGTGAGTATGGATGCTATTTTTCATGAGATGGGTAGTTGGTATGCATCTAGTGGAGATGCATTGGATGATGTCTACGATCATGATAAACATGTGAGTGTAGACAAAAAATTAGGAATAATGAACTTTCAGTGGACCAAAGACATCATCTAGTAGTAGATCTACAGTCATTCCTTGGTCTAGGAGACTTAGCAACCCCAAATCTTCAAGTGTATCTACTAGTATTGTAGGTAATGACAAAGGGAAGAAGAAAGTGCTAGATAGTAATAATGTATCTACCAATCATGCACTACTTAATGGAGACTCTAGTGGCTCAAAGAGCTTTGTATTCCTTCAGCCAGAAGATAAGGTGTACATAGATAGCACATGCTAATGTAAATGCTCCATTGAGTGATCTATTTGTACATAGGTCTAGGAGGGTGAGATACCGTGTTAGAAGATTTGGTTTTGATGATTGTGTAGCTTACCATTATGCTTATATATGGTAAAGGCAGTTACGAATATTGAGCCCACTTATTTTTTAGGATGCTATTGGTCATGCTCATTGAGATGTAGGAGTGGGGATGACAATATGTTGTACTCAGCACTACAAGTGGTCTTACACCACTCAAAAGTGGTTGTCTACCACTACTAAACAATGGTGTTTGTTAACTTGCACTATCACTTTCAAGTGGTGTTATTGCTTCCTAGTTGTGCAAATTAACTATTTATGGTGATTGCTAGTGTAAAATGGAGTAAAAACATCTAATTATTATGCAACCTCTATTATCATGTAAAAAAGTGGTGCTCCTCTAGCTGAAAGTCATCCAAGTCCACTTTCAAGTGGTGAATTTCCACGATTTTTGTACATTACCAATGAAAAGTAGATGTTCACTACTTGATACTGGTATACAATCGCTACTATTTTGAAATAAAGAGGTGCTTCACTCAATGCAAGTTGTCCACTATGCCACTTTCTAGTAGTAGATTCTACTTCTTAGTGGTGATACACCAATAAAAATTTGCATAACTCCATCTAAAAGTAGTATATAACCATTTTAATACTATAATAAAGTGATGCCATTCTATATTATACTCCTGGCACCACTTGCTAGTGGTGCAATATCACTTTGTATTGGTGCTATGTCAATCAAATACTTCACCATTGTTAGAATGTGTGAGGCACTTCAAAGCTCATTAAAGTGCTTCACCACATTTGAAAAGTGGTGCTCAAACTACTGCTCCACCATTCCACATTCAATTGTTGCACACGACTTTTAAGTGCTAGAGAAGCTAAAAGTCATTGACTACCACCTTGGAATGGTCCGCCATTGCAATATTGCACACACAAAAATGAAGTTTTTGCTTCTTCATAAGATTTCAATATGTTATGTCTAATTTCATGCTTGGTGTATTTACACTTTTTTTGCAAAGAGGTGGGTTGCACCATGAGTACCATTAACAATTTAACTAGGATTTACTTTATAAAGGAGGACCTCCAATCATGGCCTGCTGAGCTACATTGGGCAAGATCCTAAACTTCCCTATAGCAATGCTTTTTAGAAGGGTTAAAGGTTTGGTTGCATAGATGATATCATAAAGAGAAGGCTCGCTTAAGGGCCTTAAGGACAAAATTTTGGGAGGAGTACATCTTTTCATACCATATGATATATCAAAGAGCACTTCGAATAATGAGGTGAGTCTACATTTTGCATATGGATGGAGTGGTATATATGAAAGGAGACAAATGATACCCTTGGCCTTCTAGCATGGGCAATTTTTATGGAGAGTGTAGTAAATATTATATGGTAGCATAATAAAATAGATAGAAAACTAGAGATGTGGAGGTTGATAAATGGACCAAATTGGGCACCTAAGTGTCATCCCTTGCTGAAAATCTATCTTGTTATAGCAATATAGCTAGCACAACCTCTAAGCAACTTACACAAATCATTGCACACATGTTTAGAGGACATATTGAGAAGTTTTTGAAGTAGTAGGTTTTTCATTTTATAACATGAGGGCTACAATTGTTGCAAATCTCCACACAATGCAATTTTTCCAAGACTGGGCACCTAAGTGTCATCCCTTTCTGAAAATCTATCTTGTTATAGCAATATAGCTAGCACAACCTCTAAGCAGCTTACACAAATCAACATGAAGGCTACAATTGTTGCAAATCTTCACACAAGGCACTAATGCCTCAACGCAGTAAAAACTGCTCTTGAAGCATAAAAAAATTGCAAAGATGAACAAGTTGCCTTGATGGGTAGACTAGCAAAGATAATCAAGAAACTCAAAAAAGATATGAAAGCCCTTCAAATGCACAAATCTGAGCTAGTGTAAAATGAGATTAAATTAAGAGGATGATCCCCATAAAAAAGGAATCCTTAAGAGACATGGGACTTGAGGATACAAACATACTCAACATCAATCAGTTTGGTGAAGAGATGGCATAGATGCAAGATTACAATCATAAATTTTTAGGTAGTTAGACTTAATAATTATTATTTAATAATTGTACACCTCATCTGCTATAAAGTATGCTATGCCATTTTTATTATAGGATCATCATGACAATCTAGTATGCGAGGTAGAGGTAGCAATATCACATCAATATTTTGTAGAGAGAATTATGAATTTTTTCAAGATAACATGTCCTTCCTATCAGGCCACCTATTCATCTAGGCATTGATTTTCCCAAGATTTGAGCCCTTAATTGGACACCAAATTGGAGCGCTCTTGGTATATTCAGATGTACAAAGAGTCTTATTTACAGATGAGCTTGAGCTTGCGGGACAGTTACATGCATTTGCTCTCTTGAGAGCTTTATGTCTGTAGTTAGTCTGTAGTGGGCTGATTTGATATGCCTATTGGGGCAGGCACCTGTCTCTATCACAGGTTTGTAATTTTTGTATGCATCTTGGATGGTTATGTATTGAGCTTCTTGCTCTATCAGTTGTGCTTGTGCTTGGTCTCTTCTCTTACCCCAAGACCCATTACATGCAGGACTTCTGGACCTATGAGATGTCTCTTGCCTAACAGGTTATTGGTTTGATAGTTCTTGGTACCTTCTTGCCCCTGGAAACTCACTATTGGATGTATCTTGCTACCTAGCAGTTGCACTGACATATGTATCAGTGATTGCTTCATTTTGGGACAGTTTTACATACTGCTATCATTTATTACAGTGAGCTGAAATCTGCAGATTTTGAGCACTTCTATGAGGGTAATGCTTACTATTTGATGTTATCTTGGTCATATTTGGTGGACAAGTGCTTCTCTTGGTAAAATCCACTCTTTCAGCCAATTTTAGCCATTTTTTTAGTGCATTTTTTGCTAATTACAACAACCTGCAATTTTGCTTTTTTCATTCATTTGGGACAGTATGGCTGGTCATCTGAAATATACAACTCTCTTTAACATTGCCGAGTTGGATGGTACCAACTATGGGTATTGGAAGTCCCAAATATGGTAGGTTTTGGTGCAAAAGTTGTAGATTAAACCCTTGTGTTTCAAGGGTGTCAAACCTGAGGATATGGATGATGATGTTTGGATGGAAGTTGATGAGCTATGCAAGTCTACCATTATTCTGTCACTCTTAGAAGAGGTCCATCATAATGTTGTTGAATATGAGAATCAAAGTGCATGCGATTTATGGGAGAAGATTCAGGAGCTCTATGCACAACAGAGTCCTACGTCACAATTGTATTGACTGAAGCAGTTAATGGTCCTTCGCATGAAGGAGGGGACCTCCCTTTCATCTCATTTCAGTCAGTTTCATGCTATCATGAAGAGTCTATTGTCATAGGGTATTGAGTTTAAAGACAACTTGCACCCGTTGTTTCTGCTTGGCACCTTGCCTGAATCATGGGATGTCTTCCGTATTGCCATATGCACAAACAAGATTGATGGGTTGAAAATCAAAGATGTTGAGAGTGCTTTACTGACTGAGGAAATCAACATGAGAAACAATGATGCTTCCTGCTCTTCACATGCATTGACCGTTAAAGGTGGCAGATATGGCAAGCATGATAATGATCATAAGGGCAGGGACTCTCAGAAGTCCAGGTCCAAATCATGTGGTCGCAGTAAGTCCCGTTGTCGTGATGTTATGAGGACACAGTGTGAAAAAGTATGGAATGCATCATCATCCGACTTCTTATTAATCAAGAGAGTCAATGTGATCTGAGTCGTTAGTATTAGTGTGAGTTGCATGGATTATCCAAAAATACTAGATTTTTGGATAATTTTAGCCTATATTTGATATTATTTATTATAAAAATCTAAAAAAGTTAGAAAAGCTTCTAGATTAGGATGGCATGCAAAAAAGCAAGTTGCTTTTTTAGCCAATTAGGGGATTTTCACAAGAAGGATAGATTGACAAAATCGTGCACGTCGTGATCGTTGTAAACAAGCTAAAAACTGCAGATTGAACAAAAAGAAGAAGAAGGAGTGATCTAGGAGATCCGTGAGCAGGTGTCTTGGAGTTTTACCCCCTTTTTGGAGACAACGAAGCAATCAAATTTGGGTTCCGAGCAGCAGAGAAGGAGCTGTAATTTTTATGCACGTTTTGTTCTACGAAGAAGCTCTAGGAGATCTAATGCCTGGAAATTGTTTCTGAGTAGTGCGAAGATTCCAGGTTCTTTCAATACATATTGATTCAATTCATTGTGATTTTTTTTTGTAGTGTTTACCACTTGGGTATTCTCTATCTTCTCTTTCATCTCCTATCTCTACTTCCTTCTACTTCTAATCCCCGGTGGATTCGATCTTTCGACAAAAACCCCTCCGACATTGGTGAACCCGATGTGAAAGGTCGTCAGAAGAAGGAAAGACAAGATGGGAGAATCTTTGAATACATTCTCTAGTGATGTTTTGCAACAGTTGGTGCAAAATATGAATATGCTTATGCAGGTACAACAATAACAACACGTGATGCAAGCTTCAGCTCAAACAGAAAGTGTTGTGATGAATGCTTTGCAAGCAGTTGAGCGTGAGGTGAAGTTATTCAATGGCAGGAATGTATTTGCATATGTACATACCTACGCTCAGAAGATTGAATTCTTTGGAGTGGCTCAATCTGCATGGAGTCGATATTTTGTATGTGTTACTGTTCATGAACTAAAAGCACGGATTACTGAATTATACTTGCAGGATGCTGACTGGGTAGCCTTCAAGAAGACACTCATGGAAGAATTTTATATTGAGGATACTAGTTTGATTATGCGCAAGACTTTTCAGGAGTGGGTTATACAACCCAATAAGGGCCTTGTGGCTACAGAATTGTTAAGAGAATTTGAAAGTCGATTTGAGCAGTTGGATCTCGCAAAACAGCAAGCTCTTGCAAGTCAAAAAATTGAATTGTTTCTATAGGCAGCTGATCCTGAGCTTCAAGAGAAGCTTGATGATTTGCTGGAGGATCAGAATACAGAGACAAGTTTGAAGACATAGTGGAGACATGTCAAGGAAGTTGTTACTGCACTTGTGAAGAAGCATAGAAGAAGAGAAAGATTGCATATCTCTAGCTTGCCCACTGTTACGGGCAAAACAGTTGAAGTGTCCAGTAAGCCACCCGCTTCTGTGGCTAGCCTTATGGCTGTATCTGCTATTGTTTCCTCTGTTAGGGAAGATGTCTTGGATGAATTGGTCAAAGGGATGCAGGATCTTCAATTGAAGGTTGCAAAATTGGATGAAAAAGGACAAGAGGAAAGGGGACATGCAGCAACCCCTAAACTTGGAAAAAGATGTATGTGGTATGACAGTTTGTAGCACGAGAGAAAGGATTGTGCTTCCTATCAGGAAGGCCTTGGTACAACAGCTTATCTTTTGGAAAGATGGCAAGATCCATGCACAAGAAACAGGATTGCCTCTTGTTTTGAATTTTGGAAAGGGAGGTATGCAGAAGTTGTTGGAAGACTTGGCTGTCCGAAATGCTTATGTGGCAGTACATGCTTCTACTTTTGGTTTACAGTTGGATAGAATGCATGGCCAAGTGATGGTTGGTCCAAAGGCTGAAATATGGACACATGCTTTACATGCAACTAAAAAGAGAAAGGTCACTGATAGTGAAATGTCTCATGCAAGGCAAGACATTCGTGGCATAACTAGTTGGGAGTCACCGGTAGATGCATATTCAATGTATGCATATTTAGCAAAGGTACAAAACATGGATGTACTTGTGGAAGAAAAACGAAAAAGAGATGAAGATATTGCAGGGACATCTAAAAGAATGACAAGAAGAAGTATGGATCAGCCTAAAGTTGCAAATCAGCCACCTCCCGAGCATGTTATGGAAGAGGTAAGTCAGGAGCAAAAACAAGATAACAAACAAGAGGGCAAAAAGAAGGGCAAGTAGCCAGGATATAAGTTGCAATCTGGCATTGAGACAGCCACAGATCTTAAGAATGTTCTTGAAGAACAGATCTTAAACAGTCGGGTGGAATTCACCTTGGGAGAGGTGCTTGGCATTGCCAAGCGAGAATTTCATGATGATATCATTGACATAATTAAGAGGAAGCATTAGTTTCTTGGTGATACCACTAGTGCATTGCTGCAATTTGAAGAGGAAACTAGTTTATTGGGTATTCGGGCTGAATATGAGCATGAAGTAAGTACTGGATTATCTATGCAGGATGCTACTAATCAGTGGACAGCATGTGGAAAAGAGAAGAAAGTGGCTGAAAATGCATTGTCTTGTAGCAATATGCATGGTGGAGTAAGGCAAATGCAACAATATGGATAAGAGACTCTAGGATTTATTCCTCAAAGTCACTACACAAGAAATCATTGGGCTAGAGCTACCACTGAAACGGTAGTGAAAATAGGGAAATGTGAAACTCCTTGTGTTGCTTTACTTGACCATGGGTCTAAGATAAATGTCATTGAGCGGGGATTGTATGAAAAGGGTGCATGTCCTATGGTTGATGAATTTGCAGAGGCCTTTGCAGGGAGAGCGATCTATTCTTTGGGTGATCTTTACTCCAGTTATGATTAGTTTCAGCTTGCAATTGAAAGCAGGGATATCACAACCATGAAGACTCCTTTGGGGTTAGTACGAATGTGTACTCTCCCACAGGGTGCAACAAACTCAGTGGCACACATGACAAATGCTATGAATGGGTACTTAGGGATTTTATACCACAATTGACTATGCCCTTCTTGGATGATGTTCTAATCAAAGGGTTGCAGTGGATGAAAAGAATGAAGAGATGGATGCTCATGGATGTAGACAGTTTGTTGCAGACCATATTGTGGATTGTGAGAGGATTTTGGCACATCTAGAAGAGGTGCATTTAACTCTTTTTGGACAAAAGTCTGTTTGGAGTTGAAGAGGTTTTGATTGTTGGGCATATGCGTGGGCCTTATGGGTGAAGGCCATCACTAGCAAAAGTAGATGGGATTGATAGAATGCAAGACGTATGCACGAATGTATCAAAGGTGCGTAGATTCTTGGGTGTATGTGTGTTCTATTTGATATGGATTCCTCACTTTGCACATGTAGCTGATGTTCTTTATCAGCTTCTAAGGAAAGGTCAAAATTTTCAATGGGAAAGGAAGCATCAGAAAGCAATGAAGAAATTGAAGCAACTCTTAAAATCTGCTCCTACATTGAGAAAGGTTGACTATTCACATGGAAAACCTATCATTATTACTGTTGATACAAGCCCAATCGGGATTGGATGGGCAATTGGGCAAGATGATGAGGAAGGGCAAAGATATGCAATTCGCTTTGGTGCAAAAGTATTGACTGAACGACAGAGAAGATATCCACAGGTAAAAAAAGAATTATGTGAAATTGTGACAGCCCTTAAATGTGATAAGGAGTATTTTATGGGTGCTCATGTAGTCATTGAGACTGATTGTTTGCCGGTATTGGGTATGATTACTAGTTGTGCTACCCCGGACATTGCTATGGTCTGGTGGATTGCATACATCAAATCTTTGAACCCTGAATTTCAGCATATTGTAGGAGGAGATAACCCTGTGGCAGACATGTTATCTCGAGCACGCTGTGAGAATGAAGATGGAATGATGGATGAGGAGGAAGAAGATGACTTTCTTATGGCTGAAAATGATGTTGCAAGGGTGAATTTAGCAATGCAAACTATTGCTATAGCATTAACAGAAGCTTGGACAACAAAGAGAAGACACTTTAGGTGTTTTGCATCTTGTGTAGAAGTGTTTCTGGAAGACAAATATGCAGGAGAATGGCTGAGAATTGGTCAATATCTCAGTACATTAACAAAGAGAGATGAATGGTCAGATGAGGAGTTTAAGAAGATCAAGAGGAAAGCCTATGGATTTTTCTTAGAAGATGGATACTTATGGAAATATGCTAAAAAGAAACAGGGTATGCCATTGCGAGTTTTGGGTGACAGAGCTTCACAAGTAAAAGTAATGCAAGAATTTCATGAAAGCTTGTGGGCTAGTCATAGAGGTCTTTGGGGTACTTTTACAAAGATAAAAAAAAGATATTGGTGGCAGGGTATGTATAAGGATGTTGCTCACTTTGTGGAAACATGTACGACATGTCAAATGTATTCAACTGTGAGACATCGGGATGTATTGCAACCCACATATCCATTGTCTCTTCATTTTAAGTGGGTGGTGGATTTGGTCACAATGCCTACAGGTCTTTGGCAAATGAGGTATCTTGTGCTTGCTCATGAAGACTTGACTAATCAAGTGGAAGGGAGAGCTCTATGAACTAAGATGACAAATGCCATATGTACTTTTCTCTTAGAAGAGATCTTTTGTTGATATGGCTGTGTGGGAAAATTTACAGAGCAGATAGGGGTGAGCAAGATGCAGATGAGGCTCATGATTTCTTTGCACGGTTGGGGATAAAGCTTGCTTTAACATCAGCCTATAACCATCTCATTATTCAAAACTATTTTCTTCCATATCAAATTATTCCCAACGTTTGGGGATAAAACTATTTGGGGATAAAACTAGTTTCTTCCATATCAAGGTCTGACAAGAGCTTGAATCCTGGCTCTTTTCTTGGTTGCCTCTTTTCCTTCTGCTTGTCTTCCATTGGTTGATCGGAACCTGTTTGAGTTGGAGAATTTGTCATAGGTGGAGCTGTAACAGGTGGTGAAACAAAGTCACCCCCTCTAGTCTTTTTGGAGGAGCTAGGACCCTCCTCATCTCTTCTTCTCTTTTCCTCAACCATGGCATCTAAACCCTGCGTTTTAGCCATATAAGCAAAAATAGAATACCTGTCAACAGGAGAATCCCATCCTGTTTCTCCTCGGATGTTAGAGCCCACACAAGTCATAGTAGAAGTTTGAACTTTCCCTCTTCTCGCTATCTCCAAGGCAGAAGACCATAAAGCAGAGTCTCCATCAGATTTCTGCTCCAGCTGGACTCCAAAAGCTGAAGCATCTCCTCTAACACTCACATAAGCTGATCGCGCAGCCATATCATCAACAAGCTTCTTCATACCTCCCTTACCAAAGTTCGTGTCAAGAGGAGCGCCAGTCTCTGTCAGCCATATCTTCCCATCTTGTCCCCAGAACACTACATTCTTCTTACGTGCTTCCTGAAAAGCATCACAATCTCTGCAATGTTGGTGCTCTGTACTATCACACCAAATACATCGTCGCCCTTTTCTTTGACCAGCTGGAAAAGCAGTCACTGGAGCAGGCGCTACAGCAGGTACTGACATAAGTTGCTCCTTTAACTTACCAACTTCAGCTTTGACTGCTTCAATCGTCAAATCCGCCAAGCCTTTAATAACATCATCTACAGATAAGGGCACTGGAGCAGCAGGAACTGGTGGATTCATAACAGGAGGAGTAGGCTTAGGCAAAGAAATTGCAGCAGGGGTAGAAGAAGAAGTCTCCAAAGATTTCTCAGGAACTGATCCTGTGTTTCGATGCAATCTGACTCTCCTACGCTGCTTCTTGACAAGAGCATTCACAGCATCAATGACATGTCTCCACTCAGTCTTTAAACCTGAATCAGTAGCTTGATCTTCCAAAAGATCATCCAACTTTTCCTGTAAATCAGCATCTGCAGCTTGCAAAAATAACTCCACTTTCTGCATCTCCAAAGCTTGCTGTTCAGTCCCATCCAACTGATCATAACAGCTTTCAAACTCTCGCAGAAGAGCGATAACAGAAAGTCCCTTATTAGGCATAGAAACCCATGCTAAAAATTTCCTGCGATTCATAAGACCTGTATCCTCCAGGAAATATTCATCTTTTAATGCCTTTTTAAATTCAGCCCAACCTGCATGTGCCTCTTGAATTTCTGCAATTCGCCCTTCAAGAGCGCGCACCACGATCCGCAAGAAGTAGCGGCTCCAAACATCTTGAGAAACTCCAAAAAACTTCATCTTTTCTTCATACAAATGCAGGTAAGTTGACACTTGCTGGCCATTAAACTGCTTCATCTCCTGTTGGACAGCTTTCAAGGCATCCATAGCATCACTGTCTCGTTTTGCATGAACTTGCTGCTGCATATACATGGTAAATGACTGAAACAGGTTCTTCATGACATTGTCATCTGTCATCTCTTCTTGCGAGTCTCCCATCTTGCTGATGACGCAGCACTTTCACGTCGGGTTCACCAGAAATGTCGTAGAGTTCACGCAAAGGCTGCAGAACACGGGGTTCAAGGTACAGCAATGGAAGAGACTAACAAGAAGAACTCAAATTTTTGATGTCAAAGTTCACTATATTGCTTGTCAAATGAGTTACAAGAAATTCATGTTCAGAATAATCTGAAGTATCTCATAAACTGTTTACATTCAGGTGTATGTTGTCAGTTGCAGTAAGAAGGGAATTTCAGAAACTCCAAAAGAACATCTCCTTAATGAGGTCAAGTCCATCATTACTTGCTGAAAAGATATCAGCAAGTCTTTACAACTACCATCTTTTGTTGATTGGATTCATGGCTAAAGAAGAGGGTGCCTCATCAGGCTGTTCATTAACCCAGCACAGGTAAAAATAAACCTTTTTGCAAGCACCTGCAATCTGCTGCAATTCATTTCTCCAAGACTTACGTGACACCTTCAATGCATCCTTTTTCTTTGGATGCTTCACACTTGCGTGTCTTTTTACGGGCACTTCATCATCTTTGTCCTTCTGTAGATCCTTAATTGCGTTGTCAAACAGCTGGTATAAATCAGACACTGCACAAATCACACCAGGTCTTCCAAGCTGCTATAACGCAGCTGTATCATCTACTAATGCCATTGCAAACTTGTACCCCCCTGCAGACTTGAAGGAAGGCGAGCATACCATCTCTATACAACTATTTAGTGCTCCAGCAACTGTGTCTGGAGACTCACCTTCTCCCAAAACTTTGGAAACAGCCAAACAAGACGAGGCTGAATCAAGAGTGTCACAATACCAGTCCCCATTGTATAATCGAAGAGTGAAACAATAGCTATATAAAATATCAGAAAGATGCACTTTGACCAAGGGAGACGGCTGTACAGGGGTAAGCTGATTCAGACGAGGTAAAGGAGACCCTAAAGGCAGTGGTACATTAGAATTATCCCTTGTATTGTCTATTGATGTTCTACTACCATCTTCAACCTTCACAGGCTGCACAAGAAGATTGCCATCTCTGTTCAAAGATACAGTCTTTGCATACGGACTCAACCACCAAGGTTCCCAAGGCTTTATCATGCGGCTTAGTTCCCCAGATGCCACAGCTCGTAGAAATGCCTTTCTTTCGAATGGCGACAGATCATCGAGCTTAATCTCCTTACCTAAAGCCAGCTTGTTAAGTACGTTCTCGGACAGAGCTAAGGGCGGCCTACTGGCATCATCATGCTCGGCAGCAGCAACACCATCACCGGCGATGTCGTCTGAATCACCGTCGTCATCCACGTCCAGGAAGCAGTTGTGGAATCTTCATCCAGTTGCTGCTGTATGTGAAAGCGCTTGAGGGTGTCAATCATGTGTTCACGGGCCTCTGGAGAGGGCCCAAAGAGCGGCATCTCAGCAAGAACGTTGTCATGATGAAAGGACTCTGTGCAGCGGGAGCTATGATTTCTGTAGCAAGACAGGGAGCAGTAGCGGAGATTGCATCGCGGGAATGTGTACTCCCTCCTTCCTCGTAATAGATTCAGAAGTATAATAATATATTTGAGATCGGGAGGAATTTGTCGGATCAGGTCAGTCAATGAAGCAGCAGCTCGATCTCGGAAGAGCCCTTGCAATATCATTCTCCATTACATCTCGTTCATAGTGGTCTCGAGGGAATTCCTGCCTTTCGAGTGTATCCAACAGCCGCCAAAACCATCAGGAGATTTGAGAGGAATTGCATACCCAAAGACTGCATTGCCTGGTTCATCAAGTCTTACAGCTGCCGACTGGACACCACCCCTCTTGCAAGAATACCAGCGACTTCCCCGAAGCCATGCTCGCTTGGCTTAGACATATTGAGGGGCTTCTGCTGCGCCCGGCACATCCGGCCTTGAGTTGCCATTTTTTTCCAAAAACAGACTCGGGCCCCAGTTCCTGACAGGCCTTAGCTTTCTCTGAATTCGTCTTTTTTCTCCTCGTCCATTCGAATTCTTCCCCAATTAGCATTACCCCCCCCTTCCTTTTTGTCACACGCTCCTCTTTTCCCTCCCTTCACGATTCAAAAAGCTCCTTCTTTTTCTAGAAAAGCTTCCTTTTTTCCCCCAGGAAAGCGGGCCATTTTAGCATTAACCACACCTTTTAATATCAACCAAGCCTGCAAATCACTTCATTGTCAATATAGTTAAAGATATTTTCCCATGGCCCTCACGACAATTAGGCGACCTTAGCAAAGCCTACACGTGTATTTCCATAATCGAAAACCATGTGGTAAACGCCCATGAAAACATCACCCAGAATCCATAGAGGCCCTGAAGGAACATCCAGACCCATAATCCCACTAACACATTGCATTTCATTACCCTCTCCAACTTTCAAGATATACTACTCAAGCGTAAGATTAAAATGTTTCCCTCCTATCGTAAAGGTCACTGTGGGCATGGAAGAAACTTGGTCACACTCCACAACACTCTCTCCATTCAGATTCGGAAGGCATTCGCACATCTTGCTAAGATACGCTTTGATAAGCTCTCCAGACTCATCAGTGATCAGTTGGTTCTATGCCCATACTACTGCCATTTCACACATAGTACATCCAGTTGTAGATGTTGGAAACATCCTCACAAAGCCCATAATCGACATATCTTGAAATAAGTGTAGCTCATGAGATTACATCTTGAGTTACCAGTCTACCAAAACTCCTTGTTTTTCTCTGTCTCGAATGTGCAGCAATACGACATCCACCCCCTCTAAACCTGCGCATCCTCCGGATGTGCCAATTATCCAGGATCATTCAAGTCCACAAACAGGTCAAGTCCATCTTTTGATTCTAGTAAACCTGTTTCTCCATCAGCTTCATCATCCCAATGAAATTTCTACCCCTTTCGAAACAGCTGATAGAGAACATCTGCAATATGAGCAAAATGAGGAATCCAAATCATGTAAAATACACAAGCTCCCACAAATCTCCGCACCTCTGAAGTAGTTGAGCAATACTCTGCAATCCTGTTTATGGCATCCACCTTTGCAGGAGAAGGCTTTCTGCCATAGTATCCAACCATATGCCCAACTATGATGACTTCATTAACAGCAAAGACAGATTTCAGCCCTGAAAGTGTCAAATTTACCTCCTCTAATCGTGTCAATATTTGTTCACAAGCATTCAAGTGATCAGCCACAAATTGTCTACATCCACGTAAATCAAGACTTTCATTCTTTTCTTCTTCTGCACAACCCTTAATAGGCACATCATCTAGAAAAGGCATGGTATACTGCGGAATATAGTCTCGAAGAACTCTATGCATAGCATTCATCATATGAGCAACTGAGTTTGTAGCACCTTGAGGCAAGGTACACATCCTCACAAGACCAATAGGTGTCCGCATAGTAGTAATATCCCTGCTTTCCAAGGCAAGCTGAAACTGATCATAACCTGAATACAAGTCACCTAGTGAATAGATGGCTTGTCCTGCAAAAGCCTCAGCAAATTCATCCACAACTGGACCTGTACCCACATTCCTGATTGTCACTTTGTTCACGGGCTGCATATCCTGAATAAATCTCAAAGTACCATTCTTCTTTGGTACAGTAAACCACCTGTTAGAATAGGGTGCAGAAGAGGGTTCCAAAATCCCCATTTTAATCTTCTCATTCAGCAACTCTATCAGTTTTAGCAAGTGTGCTTTAGGCACAGGTATAGGACGTATATTCCATGGTACATGAGGAACAGTGAAGATGACCATAGGTGCAACCAATTCGGGACTAATGCAGCCAATTTCATGTGGAAAGAAAGCAAATGCCTTACCATGACGTCCAAGCATCTCTCTAAAACATTCTTTTTCCACTGGAAGCAAAAAATCATCATTTCCAATCTTCAATTCTGCAAGAGTTTCAGCTGTAAACTTATGTCCAATATTTGCAGGATCCCTCAACATAGGCCGCTTCATAGCTTTTTCAATCTGTTCTTCACTATCAGAAGGAAGCGGCCCTGTAACCGGCTTAACCTTCTTATCAACTGTTTTATATTTTGTGTCAACCTTGGCATCATTCAAGCACTCTTTCCTTTGCTGCAATTTCTGCAAATTTTCAGCATCTTTCAACTCTGTTGACTGAAAATTTTCAGCCTTTAGTTCTATGGACTGCATGGGTGCAGTCTGAAACTCTGTATGCAGAAATTTTTCTGCATTCAACTCTGTTGGCTGAATGAATTCAGCCCTCGGCTCTATGGACTGCATAGATGCATCCTGAAACTCTGTATGCAGAAATTTTTCTGCATTCAACTCTGTTGGCTGAATGGTTTCAGCCCTCTGCAATTCTATTAGCTGATCAAGATCAGCCATAAATTCAGTTTGCTGAGTTTTCTCAGCCTCTAACTCTGTTTGCAGCATAAAACCAGAAATTCCCTGAAACATATCCAAGGTTTGCACAGGTATGATCTTTGAACCCTTGCATACATCAGTTTTCAGCATTGCTCTCATCTCAAACAATGTATCTGCATAAGACATCCCTTCATACAATCCATCCACATGCTCTTCTGCTTGCAAAATACTTGCATTTTTCAACTCTTTCTCCTTACGACCAATGTACTGCCTGGCAGCTCTAGGCAAATCTGAAATTTTCTGATAACTTACTGAACTATCTGAAGTAAACCCAACAAAGTTATTGGAGAAAGACTGGCTGCCAGGAGGCGAGATCTCCTCTTTTCTCCGCTCCGTACCACTGGCGTCTCGCAAGACAGTGGTACCTAATGAAAATCCAACTCCTTCGCAGGTAGTGGTGCCTCACGCAAGGAGTCCCTGTTTCTCGGATGATTTACCCCAGTAGTCATAAACTGAACAGCTCGCATACCATCTTTACTGCGTATCCGCGCATAAGCTGATCCGTCATCCATCACTTTTGTTTCCATTCTTGCTTCTGTAATGAAAGGCTGTCCAAGAATAATCGGATAAGAGCATGAATCCTAAACAAAGCAATGATAATCCTCTTCAACATTACCAATAGAAATTCTGATACTCGGACAAGCAGCATACATATCACCAGAAGTATTATTGGCGGCTCTCATGCGCCAGCCATGCTCTGCATCCATAGGCCACTTGCCACTCTCATAAACACCTCGAGCAATAAGATTAATCTCAGAACCATGATCAACTAAAGCAATCAAGGGAATTTGTTTCTCTCCAATCCTTACCACTGTCTCAGTGGTTGCTCTAGCCCAATGACTTCGTGAAAAATGGCTGCGAGGAATAAGAATAGGGGTCTCATCATCTTCATACTGCATAGGCTGCACTATTTTCTCCAATTGCGGATTAACAGAAGCATTCTCAACCATCACTGCATCATCATGCTCTTCCCCAAGAGCTCCATGCCACAATCCCTGTAAAGCAGGTCCTTCCATCGCATGTCGTTTCCTCCGCAAAAGATCCTGCATCTGATCCTGTATTTCTCTTCTAGCAATCCCAAGAGCCTCTCCAACAGTAAAAGTGACTTCACTATTCAAAATTCTTTCATGAAAAATCTTACTCATATCCGTTTGCATATCAAGGTCTGACAAGAGCTTGAATCCTGGCTCTTTTCTTGGTTGCCTCTTTTCCTTCTGCTTGTCTTCCATTGGTTGATCGGAACCTGTTTGAGTTGGAGAATTTGTCATAGGTGGAGCTGTAACAGGTGGTGAAACAAAGTCACCCCCTCTAGTCTTTTTGGAGGAGCTAGGACCCTCCTCATCTCTTCTTCTCTTTTCCTCAACCATGGCATCTAAACCCTGCGTTTTAGCCATATAAGCAAAAATAGAATACCTGTCAACAGGAGAATCCCATCCTGTTTCTCCTCGGATGTTAGAGCCCACACAAGTCATAGTAGAAGTTTGAACTTTCCCTCTTCTCGCTATCTCCAAGGCAGAAGACCATAAAGCAGAGTCTCCATCAGATTTCTGCTCCAGCTGGACTCCAAAAGCTGAAGCATCTCCTCTAACACTCACATAAGCTGATCGCGCAGCCATATCATCAACAAGCTTCTTCATACCTCCCTTACCAAAGTTCGTGTCAAGAGGAGCGCCAGTCTCTGTCAGCCATATCTTCCCATCTTGTCCCCAGAACACTACATTCTTCTTACGTGCTTCCTGAAAAGCATCACAATCTCTGCAATGTTGGTGCTCTGTACTATCACACCAAATACATCGTCGCCCTTTTCTTTGACCAGCTGGAAAAGCAGTCACTGGAGCAGGCGCTACAGCAGGTACTGACATAAGTTGCTCCTTTAACTTACCAACTTCAGCTTTGACTGCTTCAATCGTCAAATCCGCCAAGCCTTTAATAACATCATCTACAGATAAGGGCACTGGAGCAGCAGGAACTGGTGGATTCATAACAGGAGGAGTAGGCTTAGGCAAAGAAATTGCAGCAGGGGTAGAAGAAGAAGTCTCCAAAGATTTCTCAGGAACTGATCCTGTGTTTCGATGCAATCTGACTCTCCTACGCTGCTTCTTGACAAGAGCATTCACAGCATCAATGACATGTCTCCACTCAGTCTTTAAACCTGAATCAGTAGCTTGATCTTCCAAAAGATCATCCAACTTTTCCTGTAAATCAGCATCTGCAGCTTGCAAAAATAACTCCACTTTCTGCATCTCCAAAGCTTGCTGTTCAGTCCCATCCAACTGATCATAACAGCTTTCAAACTCTCGCAGAAGAGCGATAACAGAAAGTCCCTTATTAGGCATAGAAACCCATGCTAAAAATTTCCTGCGATTCATAAGACCTGTATCCTCCAGGAAATATTCATCTTTTAATGCCTTTTTAAATTCAGCCCAACCTGCATGTGCCTCTTGAATTTCTGCAATTCGCCCTTCAAGAGCGCGCACCACGATCCGCAAGAAGTAGCGGCTCCAAACATCTTGAGAAACTCCAAAAAACTTCATCTTTTCTTCATACAAATGCAGGTAAGTTGACACTTGCTGGCCATTAAACTGCTTCATCTCCTGTTGGACAGCTTTCAAGGCATCCATAGCATCACTGTCTCGTTTTCCATGAACTTGCTGCTGCATATACATGGTAAATGACTGAAACAGGTTCTTCATGACATTATCATCTGTCATCTCTTCTTGCGAGTCTCCCATCTTGCTGATGACGCAGCACTTTCACGTCGGGTTCACCAGAAATGTCGTAGAGTTCACGCAAAGGCTGCAGAACACGGGGTTCAAGGTACAGCAATGGAAGAGACTAACAAGAAGAACTCAAATTTTTGATGTCAAAGTTCACTATATTGCTTGTCAAATGAGTTACAAGAAATTCATGTTCAGAATAATCTGAAGTATCTCATAAACTGTTTACATTCAGGTGTATGTTGTCAGTTGCAGTAAGAAGGGAATTTCAGAAACTCCAAAAGAACATCTCCTTAATGAGGTCAAGTCCATCATTACTTGCTGAAAAGATATCAGCAAGTCTTTACAACTACCATCTTTTGTTGATTGGATTCATGGCTAAAGAAGAGGGTGCCTCATCAGGCTGTTCATTAACCCAGCACAGGTAAAAATAAACCTTTTTGCAAGCACCTGCAATCTGCTGCAATTCATTTCTCCAAGACTTACGTGACACCTTCAATGCATCCTTTTTCTTTGGATGCTTCACACTTGCGTGTCTTTTTACGGGCACTTCATCATCTTTGTCCTTCTGTAGATCCTTAATTGCGTTGTCAAACAGCTGGTATAAATCAGACACTGCACAAATCACACCAGGTCTTCCAAGCTGCTATAACGCAGCTGTATCATCTACTAATGCCATTGCAAACTTGTACCCCCCTGCAGACTTGAAGGAAGGCGAGCATACCATCTCTATACAACTATTTAGTGCTCCAGCAACTGTGTCTGGAGACTCACCTTCTCCCAAAACTTTGGAAACAGCCAAACAAGACGAGGCTGAATCAAGAGTGTCACAATACCAGTCCCCATTGTACAATCGAAGAGTGAAACAATAGCTATATAAAATATCAGAAAGATGCACTTTGACCAAGGGAGACGGCTGTACAGGGGTAAGCTGATTCAGACGAGGTAAAGGAGACCCTAAAGGCAGTGGTACATCAGAATTATCCCTTGTATTGTCTATTGATGTTCTACTACCATCTTCAACCTTCACAGGCTGCACAAGAAGATTGCCATCTCTGTTCAAAGATACAGTCTTTGCATACGGACTCAACCACCAAGGTTCCCAAGGCTTTATCATGCGGCTTAGTTCCCCAGATGCCACAGCTCGTAGAAATGCCTTTCTTTCGAATGGCGACAGATCATCGAGCTTAATCTCCTTACCTAAAGCCAGCTTGTTAAGTACGTTCTCGGACAGAGCTAAGGGCGGCCTACTGGCATCATCATGCTCGGCAGCAGCAACACCATCGCCGGCGATGTCGTCTGAATCACCGTCGTCATCCACGTCCAGGAAGCAGTTGTGGAATCTTCATCCAGTTGCTGCTGTACGTGAAAGCGCTTGAGGGTGTCAATCATGTGTTCATGGGCATCTGGAGAGGGCCCAAAGAGCGGCATCTCAGCAAGAACGTTGTCACGATGAAAGGACTCTGTGCAGCGGGAGCTATGATTTCTGTAGCAAGACAGGGAGCAGTAGCGGAGATTGCATCGCGGGCATGTGTACTCCCTCCTTCCTCATAATAGATTCAGAAGTATAATAATATATTTGAGACCGGGAGGAATTTGTCGGATCAGGTCAGTCAATGAAGCAGCAGCTCGATCTCGGAAGAGCCCTTGCAATATCATTCTCCATTACATCTCGTTCATAGTGGTCTCGAGGGAATTCCTGCCTTTCGAGTGTATCCAACAGCCGCCAAAACCATCAGGAGATTTGAGAGGAATTGCATACCCAAAGACTGCATTGCCTGGTTCATCAAGTCTTACAGCTGCCGACTGGACACCACCCCTCTTGCAAGAATACCAGCGACTTCCCCGAAGCCATGCTCGCTTGGCTTAGACATATTGAGGGGCTTCTGCTGCGCCCGGCACATCCGGCCTTGAGTTGCCATTTTTTTCCAAAAACAGACTCGGGCCCCAGTTCCTGACGGGCCTTAGCTTTCTCTGAATTCGTCTTTTTTCTCCTCGTCCATTCGAATTCTTCCCCAATTAGCATTACCCCCCCCTTCCTTTTCGTCACACGCTCCTCTTTTCCCTCCCTTCACGATTCAAAAAGCTCCTTCTTTTTCTAGAAAAGCTTCCTTTTTTCCCCCAGGAAAGCGGGCCATTTTAGCATTAACCACACCTTTTAATATCAACCAAGCCTGCAAATCACTTCATTGTCAATATAGTTAAAGATATTTTCCCATGGCCCTCACGACAATTAGGCGACCTTAGCAAAGCCTACACGTGTATTTCCATAATCGAAAACCATGTGGTAAACGCCCATGAAAACATCACCAAGAATCCATAGAGGCCCTGAAGGAACATCCAGACCCATAATCCCACTAACACATTGCATTTCATTACCCTCTCCAACTTTCAAGATATACTGCTCAAGCGTAAGATTAAAATGTTTCCCTCCTATCGTAAAGGTCACTGTGGGCATGGAAGAAACTTGGTCACACTCCACAACACTCTCTCCATTTAGATTCGGAAGGCATTCGCACATCTTGCTAAGATACGCTTTGATAAGCTCTCCAGACTCATCAGTGATCAGTTGGTTCTATGCCCATACTACTGCCATTTCACACATAGTACATCCAGTTGTAGATGTTGGAAACATCCTCACAAAGCCCATAATCGACATATCTTGAAATAAGTGTAGCTCATGAGATTACATCTCGAGTTACCAGTCTACCAAAACTCCTTGTTTTTCTCTGTCTCGAATGCGCAGCAATACGACAACGTCCTGAAGATCACAAAATAGATTTAATTCTTGGAACACAACCACCATGTAAAGCACCATATAGGCATAACCAAATTGAACAGAAAGAAATTCAAAATCAAATAGAAAAATTGCTTAACCGAGGATTAATTAGACCTAGTAGTTCTCCATTTGGTGCACCTATTTTATTAGTAAAGAAGAAGAAGAATACTTATCGTATGTGCATTGATTATTGTGCCCTAAATAAAATTACTGTTAAGAATAGATATCCAATTCCTAGGGTAGATGATCTTATGGATAAACTACAAGGATCTGCCATATTCAGTAAGATAGATCTTAAATCTGGTTATCATCAAGTAAGATTGGATAAATCTGATATATTCAAAACTGCATTTAGAACACAATTTGGACACCATGAATTTCTAGTGGTGCCTTTTGGTCTAACTAATGCACCTACTACAGTTAGTCGCATGATGAATCGCATATTTTTGAAATATCAGCATTGTGTTATAGTATTCTTTGATGATATATTAGTATTCAGTAAAAATGAGAATGAGCATTATGAACATCTGTCTTTAGTTTTCAAGTTGTTAAAAGACAATCAATTGTATGCTAATCCAGAAAAGAGTGAATTCTTTCAAACAAAAATTGAATATCTAGGACATATTGTTTCATCAGAAGGTATTAAGGTTAACCCTAAAAAGATAGAAGCAATTTTAAATTGGCCCATACCCAAAAATGTGCATGAGTTACGTTCTTTTCTAGGTCTTGCTAGTTTTTACAGAAAGTTTGTGCGAAATTTTTCATTAATTGCCTTACCTTTGACTAAACTTATAAAGAAGGGTATTGTTTATAACTAGTCTGATAACCAACAAAAGTCTTTTGATCTTTTGAAACATGCATTAACCCATGCTCTTGTATTACAACTACCTGATTTCAATAGACCATTCTTTTTAGTAGTTACCGATGCTAGTGGATCTGGAATAGGAGCCGTCCTTATGCAAGATAATCATCTAGCTGTAAACTGAAACCGTCTGAACTTAAATATTCTACCTATGATAAAGAATTGCTAGCTGTAGTACAAGCCTTACGTCAATGGAAACATTATTTAATGGGTTCTAAATTTATGATTAAAACTGACCAACAAAGCATTAGACATCTCCTTAGTCAACCCCAAATATCTGACCGACACATTAAATGGGCAGCTTTCATTCAAAGTTTTCATCCCCTTATACAATATCAACCAGGAAAAGAGAATGTTGTAGCCGACGCTTTGAGTAGAAGACCGACAATTTATAATATTTCTGTGATATCATTTGATTCCCTTATCCCTATGAAAGATACTTATCATCAGGATCTTACTTTTCAAACTGATTGGAATAAATTAGTTGCAAATAATTGGATTCCTATTGATTCACTGTCTTACAATAATGGATTCATGTTTTATGAAAAAAGATGGTGTGTGACAGTTCGATTTCGATCATTTGTTTTGAATGAAATTCATTGTCCTCTATATCAAGGTCAAAAAGGTATTATATCTACTTTGTGTACATTGACTAAAGATTTTTATTGGCCACATATGGACACTGATGTATCTAACTTTGTATCTGAAAGTTTAGTTTGTCACGAGTTAAAAGACACCATGGTAAATAGTATGGTTTACTAATGCCATTATCTATTCCATCACGACCATGGGAACAGATTTCAATGGACTTTATCACTGGTTTACCTAACACTAAAGCTAACCATGATATGATTTGGACTGTTGTAGATAGGTTTAGCAAACAAGCATATTTTATTCCATGCAAGAAAACTTTAACTGCATCTCAAGTTGCTCAATTCTTTTTGAAAACTCTGTTTACTAATCATGGTTTACCAAAAGTTATTATTTCTCATCGTGATTCTAGATTCTATAATAATTTTTGGATTACTTTGTTTGCTAACTTAGGAACAAAGATTGATTTTTCATCTGCATTTTATCCTGAAACAAACGGTCAAACAGAAGCTACTAACAGTACTATTTTAGATCTTTTGCATGCTTTCACTATTTCAAAACCACACACATGGGATACACATCTACATTTACTTCAGTTTGCATATAATAATACACCACATACAACTACAAAGAAAGCACCATTTGAAGTTATTTATGGATATAGATTGTCTACACCTGTTGCATCATTATCAAATAAAATTCAGACTGCTGATGATATTGCTAACATGCACGCCACTATCTTTGATGAAGTTAAAGATATGATTGCCAAAGCCCAGCAATCATATACAAAACAAGCAAATAAGGAAAGACGGGCTATGAATTTCAAAGTTGATGATTATGTTTGGTTACGCATAAAAAACGTAGATTACAAAGTGTAGATAAACACCCAGTTGTGAAATTAGCACCTAAATTCTATGGACCATTCAAGATCATACATAAAATCAATGACAATGCATTTAAACTGGAACTACCACAATATTGGAAAATTCACAACACCTTACATATTAGTTTATTATGACCCTTTAGAGGCCAATTACCTGTACACCCTGTCTATGAAAACCCACCTTTGCTAGATGAAGAGAGTGAAATCCTTGAGCCTGAAGCTATTATAGATACTGACTTTATGACCACTAGAACTAGTCGTAGATATTCTAGATATTTGGTCAAGTTTAAAAATCGTCCTATTGAAGAGGCCCAATGGATGCACGCTAGAGACTTAAATGCTTTCCCCACTCTATTAGCTCCACATTGAGCTAATAGCAATTGAGGACAATTGCTATCCCACCCTGGGGATATGATGCCAGGAGGCATATTCCACGGTGGATTCCGTGACACGGTGGATTCCGTGAGGTTTTACAGTGGATTCCGTAAGATTTTATTACTGGGGCTCATACACAAAGTGGATTCTTTGTGCGAGAAGTTGATGGGGATGCCTATCCTTTTCGGGCGTTTTGTTAATTTTATGTGTACATGGGTGATTCCATAGCGGGTGATTTCGCAAAATACATATTTTAATAAGTAAATGTTTATGAGTTTAGAGTGCGCACGCGTGATAAATAAGGTTAGGATTGATTTCTAACCAATTTATTTATATAGCTGAAGGCTGCTAGGTATTCACTTTTTTCAGTTTAATTGTATTATTTTACTAACGATTATGAATGCTTCAGTTGATGTGTAGAGATAGCAGCGGTGGCAGTGGAAAGCATTGGAGGATAGCGTGTATTCAAGTTATCGTCAATATTTTGATGGGCGCATACCTTAGGCATGGAGCCTATATTTTGTCGTGCTTATTTATCAAAGCGCTTGATATTTATTTATTATTTTTGTATGCTCATGGGTGCACGATTTAGATATTTGTATTTGGACATTGTATTTGGGTACGCCTGACTTCTTGGGCACCCATTAGCTTTAACTCTCTATTTGGCACAAAAGCAAACTCAAAAGCTAAAGCGTGCTATTTTGTAATTTGGGCTATTATTTGAGCTTGAAGATGATTAATATATGAAATACATGCTTTGTGAAGCGCTCACACAAGGCATGGGGGGAGATTGCACCCAATTGGTCTCTTGTTCATGTCGTGAAAGCTTTCTACATTGATTTGTGTGCAAAAAGTAGAGTTCTTTTGTTCTTGGGGACCTTCTGACGCCACTCACTACGCGCGCTTATGGCATCCGATCTGCGCTGTTGAGTGTTGAAATGACCTATTTTTTGGCTGATTTTTGTTGTTTTTGAGAGTTGAATGGTTGATTTTATGAGATGATTGATTGGTTTGGAAGTGGTTTGAGAGTGTTTTGGATAGGTTTGAATGGTTTTATTAAGCTCATGATGTTTATTAGTAGAGATGTGAAGTTCTATTGATGTTCTGATCTGTTCTATTTGGTCTTGATAGCTTCTGTTGAGCTTTTGTTTTGTTCTGTTTTCTCTCTGTAAGGAAGGATGGAGTATTGATTGATAGGGTTTGAGATTGTTTGAAAGCTTATTGAGTGATTTTTGATGGTTTGGAATGGTTTTGGTATGAGTTATGTGGTTCTGATGCTTTCTGTTGACCCTCTGTAACTCTCTGTTGAGCTTCTGTTGAGCTTCTGTGAGCCTCTGTAGACCTTCTGTATGCTTCTGTATGTGTTCTATTGGATGAGAGTGTAGCTTGGGAAAGTTTTCTAGCCTTGGAAAGAGGTGGTCAAAGACCTAGACACCTTTAAACCTAACTTAACATTTTGATAGTTGTTGATGTTGTCTTCTAGCTATCGAAAGAAATTCAAAAGTATATTGACAAGAAGAAGAGGCCTAAGATTTCTCCCTCAATAGCAACCAAGCCCAACAAAGCCCCAAAGCCTATGAAGGAAGTGGATGTGGCTAATTCCTTCCTAGATTCTGGTATCCTAGAGATTGGTGTGTGGATTGAAGGATGCCCTATTGCAAACACGTTAATTGATGGAGGTTCATCAATGAACATAATGACAGATGTGACAATGAAGAATTTAGGCTTGCAAGGTATGCAGCCTATGTAATGGTTTATCCAACTAGTAGATCAAAGCAGAATTAAGCCTTTGGGAATTCTCCCATACGTGAAGACAACCCTCAGAGGAAGGGATTATTGGTTGAAATATCTAGTAGTTAAACCAAATTCCTACAGGACCTCATACCCTCTACTATTAGGAAGACCATGGCTTTTTGAAGGAAGGGCACAGGCCTCTGAAATAGAAAACCCCATATTATTAGACATAATAACTTTGGTACCTTTTGGACTAACTAATGAGTCACATCATGTGTAAATGTTTTTAAAGAAATGGAATAAGAAGGATTTTAAAGAAATGGAATAAGTAGAATAAGCCTTCCTTTAGTAGTGGCTCTTGTTGCCCATTATTACCCTTCTTAAGCAAGGATGATGACAATGCACCTTGCCAACAACCATCCATTCAACAGCTCAAATAGAACTCAGAAAAGTGGGTATCATTCTCCCAAATGAAGATTTGTTCATCTTGCATGACCTACTAAAGGAGAACTTGGACATGTTTGCGTGGTCATTACTAAAGGAGAACTTGGACGTGTTTGCATGGTCGTATTAAGATCTGAACGGTATTAATCCTACAGTGTGTCAACATGACATCGACCTAGAGCACGACAAGCCTGTGAGACAAAGACAGAGGTGCATGAACCCAAATTACTTCGCCCTCGTGAAGATCGAATTGTTGAAGCTCCTTGAAGCTGAGTTTATCTATCCATGTTGCACAGATCAGATGATATATGAGTGCATAGGGAGCGTCGGAAGGTCCCCAAGAACAAGAAAACTCTACTTTTGCACAAAAAACAAGAGAGAAGACTTGCACGACATGAAGCAAAAGACCAATTGGGTACAATCTCCCCCCATGCCTTGTGTGAGCGCTCCACAAAGCATGTATTTGATGTATTATTCATCTCGAAGCTCAAAAAATAGCCCAATTTACAATTAGCACGCTTTAGCTTTTGTGTTTACTTTTGTCCTACTAAAGAATTAAAGCAATTGGGCGTCCAAAGAGTCGAGCTGTGCCTAAATACTATGTCCAATAATAAATATTTAAATTGTGCATCCATGCGCATACAAAATAATAAATAAATGTCAGGCGATTCAATAAATAAGCACGTAAAAATAAATATTGGTGCCACGTCTAAAATGCACGCCCATAAAAAATGATAATTTCTTCTAAATAACTTGAATACACACTATCACCCAGTGCTTCCCAATGCCACCACTGCCTGTTCTGCATATCAATTGAAGCATTCACAATTGTTAGAAAATAATAAAATTAAACCGAAAAAAGTGAATACCTAGCAGTCTTCAGCTACAAAATAAATAAATTGGTTAGAACTCAATCCTAACCTTAATTTATTACGAGTGCACGCTCTAAAATCATAAACATCCATTAATTTAAATATGTACTTTGCGGAATCACCCACTATGGAATCACCCACTTTCACATTAAATTAACAAGACGCCTGAAAAGGACTGACGTCCCCATTGACTTTTCACACAAGGAATCCACCTTGTGTATGAACCCCGACAACAAATATAATTTTATGGAATCCACTGCAAAACCTCACGAAATCCACCATGGAATTTGCCTCCTGGCATAAATCCAATGGCCAATAGTGAATGGGTTTCACCCATTGTAGTAGTACCCAAGAAGAGTGGAAAGTTGTGAATATGTGTGGACTTCCAGAAGCCGAATTCCAAGATTAAGAAGGATCATTTCCCTATCCCTTTCACACAGCAACTATTGGACAAAATGGTAGGCCATGAATTTTATTCCCTCTTGGATGGATTCAATAGATATAAGCAAGTCCAGATCGTAGAAGATCAATCCAAAATGACCTTCACAATAGAATGGGGAACCTATGCTTACAAAGTGATGGTGTTCGGGCTTTATAACGCTCCTATTACATTCCAACGAGTCATGATGGCCCCATTCCAAAACCATTTGCATGATTTCATTGAGGTGTACCTAGATGATTTTTATGTCTATTGCTTGATTCGTGAGCATTGGGAACACCTACAGCAATGCCTTGATAGATGTCCAGAGTATGGGATCTCTCAACCCTAAAAAATGCATCTTCATAGTCTTGTCAAGAGTTCCGTTGGTCCACATTGTCTCTACACAGGGGATAGCAATAGATCATGCAAAGATTGAGAAGATCACGGCCTTAACAATGCTAACCAACCTCAAATAATTGTTGGGATTCCTTGACCATGTGGGTTATTACACAAGATTCATTGCACACTTTGCGACAAAGGCAGCCCCCCTGCATAAGCTCCTGAGGAAAGATGTCGAGTTTACATGGACTATTGAATGTGATGAAGTGTTCAACACCCTGAAACAGTGCCTGATTGAAGCATCCATTCTATAGCCTCCTGATTGGATGAGTGAGTTCCATGTGCACACTGATGCATCAGTTGAAGGCTCAGGTGTGGTCTTATGCCAAAAGGGCCCCTTGAAGTTAGATCAATCTATGTATTATGCAAGCTGGAAAGTAACCAATAGAGAACAAAACTATACAATGATGGAGCTGGAGTGCCTAACAATGGTGTTTGCCTTGGAGAAGTTTTGACACTACTTGCTATCGATGCATTTCAAATTCTATGTGGATCATGAGGCCCTATCCTTCCTGATGAGTAAGGATGATGTGGAGGGAAGAATGATGAGATGGATCCTTTTGTTTCAGGAGTTGGACTTTGAAGTTGTTACCAAACCTAGTCGCTTCCATGTCCTAGTTGATAATCTATCACAAATTTCTCAGAGTGATGAGGAAAAGTAGGATGAGCCTAACCTCCATGATGCTTCCTTGTTTCTAGTCAAAACTATTGCCCCTTGGTATGCAGACATAGCCAACCTCTTGGCAATGCAACAATATCCCCATGGTATCTCCAATCGTGCGAAGAATAAGCTTTTATTGGAATCAACCCCCTACACCCTGTTAGGCAGCGCTCTATATAAGAAATTCAAGGATGAAGTCCTATGAAGATGTATTGCAAGAGATGAGATTGGAATAGTGGCAAAAGCATGCCACAATGATGAGCCCTGTGTGGCAAACACTTTTGCAGGAGAAGCGACAACCAGAAATGCCTTGCTTGCAAGATATTAGTGGCCAACCCTCCACAAGGATGCCTATGACTACTACAAATGTTGTGATGATCGCCAACGAATAGGGAAGACTACCAAATCTAGCGCCATGCCACTGCAACCCATTCTTCCCCTAAAGGCATTCGAGAAATGGGGGATTGACTTCGTGAGCTCTACTAATCTGCCAACTAGAAGGAAACAAAGCAGATACATCTTGGTCTGACAGACTATGTGACAAAGTGGTGTGAAGTCAAAGCTCTTAATCGGGATGATGCAATAGCATGGCCCTATTCCTATATGAGAACATCCTCACCCATTTTGGTAGTCCCCTAGAACTCATCTATGACAGGGGTATGCACTTCCTTAATAATATTTTGGAGGAATTGATAGAGCTGTACAAGATACGTCATTGTAAAAGTCCACATCCTATTAACCTGGTGCCAATGGCCAAGTCAAAGTTACCAATCGCATCCTTTGCTCAAATCTGACAAGACGATTGCCGCAGATCATCATGATTAGGACGATCGACTTACAAAGGCCCTCTAGGCATATAGAACCTCCCATAAGACTGCTACATGACAAACTCCTTTCCAATTGGTGTATTGTATAGAACCCATATTCCCTATTGAATTAGAGCTACCCTCTTTATACGTGGCTATCAAAGAGCGCCGAGCCCTTGTAATGTTGTCTCTTGCACCTAGAATGTCTAGATGAGACTTGTAGGAGGTGTTCAAAGAAGGAGATTTAGTCCTTGCTTATGATTCAAGATTTGGCAAGTTTTTAGCCAAGCTTTAGCAATGATTGATGGGCCCCTATAAGGTACTTTCCATCAACCCTAATGGCTTTGAGAGTCGATGCTTCTGATGATCCCTTCCTAATTAATGACTATTGCCTCAAGTGCCTCAAGACGTATTACCCTCCCTAGGAATCCTAACAATCACCACCACCGATAGCTCCCTCATTCTTTGCACATCGATTGGTACATCTTTACTTATTGCTCCTGATAGCCCTCTTGCTGATCTCATGAGGTGGCCTCGTTCTATTAGCCCCTCCCAACCACATTCCACCCCTCCTTAGCTTCCTTTCCATTTGATCTAGCAGAGATGGTGAGGATGACTCTAATACATGGTGTTTGTGCCATTCTCCTCTTTCAAAAGAAGAAAAAGAACAAAAAGAAAAAATATATAGATCGATCATGGGAGAAAATGACTTCGGTCCCTGTCATGCCGACCTATTCTTTGAGAAAAATTGGAAACACCCGCGGGAGTAGTGTATAAAAGAAAAGAAAAAGAAAAAAGAAAAAACTCAAAACTATTATGGGAGAAACTTAAGAAATTACCTGTCATAACAGGCCTCATTCCAAGAAAAGGTGGCACACACCCTTGGACGGGAAGCTAACTATGGAAAAGGTGGTAACAACCCACAATCCAAGACATCTAAATTACTAGCAAAACTCTTCTAGAAGCAATTCGGAAGCCACGTCCCTTGGTTTCTAACATGCAATCCATGTACCAAACTTATTGACTACCTCCCAAAGTATGCATCTTCATCAACCGATCAAATTTGACATCATTAACCCGACAAAGTCAATCTTCATCGCCAAACCTTAAGCGATGAGAGCTATCATCCTAACTGGATGGGGATGTGAATATGGGTTTCCCTTTGTATTCATCAACAGAGTGTGAGACACAGGATGGGGTGAGTGACCAATCCTTGCCCTTTATCTCCAACAGAGAGGTGAGATGTGTGTATGGAGTGTTATACACATGGGATGGGCCTCTCAATGCAGAACACACAAAATTTTCCTATGCATGGCACTATAAGGCTCCCTGGCCCTCCTTATCGCACCATATACCGGCACATGGTGGGATGCATTACTGCACTAGTAATACCACACAAGGCATATAACCTTTGCACAAGTGGCAGTGAGGTTTTAATCAATGAGGTGTAAGGAGCTCAGTTGCCCTCCTGTAAAACATCACCATAGCGTGAGATAGAGGGGTGGTTGAGGGTGATTGATTTCCCTTTCATCAACTGAGAGGTGATGATTGAGGGATGTTCTGAAAATCGGAGATAGATACGTTCTCGTTTTCCTATGCACACATGGGACAGGCCTCCTCTGCCATTACTATACACCTCATTCTGTTTGGTGCACTGTATGTTAAGGCTCCATGGCCTTCCTTCTTGCACCTATGCCAACTAGGTTGGGATGCATTGTTGCACCATCCACTGTGCATATTGGCATACTTCCTCTGAATCATCCCCCTTGTCAATTTCTAAACCAAATGTGAGCTTTGGGTTTTCATCATTATTCTTCGAGAGACGTGAGTCATGAGGTAAGTGACTCATCTATCATTTCAACATGAGTGACTGTTGAGATCAAATGATGGATACCTTGCCCCAATGACAACTTAATCAATGCTTCATCAACAATGCTACCTCCCTAGGTGTTGTTGTGTGGTCCCTACCATGATGGACAAGTGTGATGTGGCGAGCTATGGTATCTCCTACTGATGACTACGATCCTTCATATAGCAAAAATAGTTTTCCTCAATCATATGCAAAATGGAGCCAAGTTTTTCTAACCCTACACCTTTTAATTGCAAGAGTCAGTCATGTTTTAAGTGTGGGGATATATATGTATGGGTTATGATTAAGGGTTAGATCCATGTTGATTAGTCAATCTGATCTATTAAGATTTTAAGTGTGGGGACACGTCCCTACACGTCTGCTTTGTCTACCCTCCTAGGAACCTCCTTATGAGATTATTTGAGCATACCACGCCCTAATTTTGCCCTAACAGGGTGCCTTCTCCCCCTACCTGTCTTCTTTTCACCCCATCTTGGGGTTGTTCTTTGACCATTTGTCTTTATCCTTTGTTTTGTTGCTTTTCCATGTGAACGTATCCTACGTTCATCGAACTGGCCACCACCAAACAATCTTATTTTTCCCTTCAAACTGGTCATTTTTCCTTTTTACTACCCTCATTTCTGAGCAATGGATCCTAATATATTAAATTTTAAAGAAATTTTTTCCATTTAATATGTTTCCATGTGAATACATCTTTTTCACTTTGGAACAGTGATATAATGTAGCAACCCTGACCTACACCTTCCCTTTGAAATTCTTCCTTTTTATTGCTTGTGATTTTGATGCACGGTTTGTCCATTATTAATTTTTTCGTCTTTTCGAGAATTTTCATGTATGATTTTGGCTCTTTTTCCATGTGAAAATGCCCTCAACACCTCGAAATTCAATTTTGATTGGATAGCCTTGTCCGACTTGCTCATTTGCACAATTTTCCTTTTTCCTCCATCCTATTTTGGCCTACCAATTTTAGTTTATTACTTTTTTCGTGAGTTCTTGTGCTCGTTTTTCCTATTTTTTCCATGTGAATACCCCCTAATGCCACCGAATATGCATTGTGACCTGATAGCCCTATCCCATGAGTTTCCCCTGACATTTTTTCTTTTCATTTCCCACTGTTATAATGCATAGATTTTCTCCTATTAATTTCTAACCCGTTTTCATTGTTATTTTTACATTTTTTCCCATGCAAACGCATCCTATTGTCCTCGGAACCTCATTCTCCCTTACCCATCCTATCTATCACTTTCTTGTGGACAATTTCCATTTTCATTCTTCCTTCTTTCGATTGTCAAAATTTTTTGTATTAATTTTTATTTCCATTTTAGGGTGCATTTTTACTATTTTTCCCATGTGAACAAGTCTTGTCCCTATTAGAACTGCATTATGTGGTGACAGGCCAATCTCTCACATCATCCAAATATTTATCATTTTGAATGTGCTTCATTTTGCCCATCCAATTTTTCAGTAATAATTTTTGTTTGTGTTTACATGCCCAATTTTTGCCTTATTCCCATGTGAGCACCCTTCCTTGTCCCCGGACATGCCGTTTCACATTTTTTCCCTCTCCCTCTCATCCTTCGACATATTTTTACTTTTGCATGTTTGTTCATCCACTGTTGGATTCAATTGTTTTTAATTTTTACGTCATTTGTGTTTTAACATTTCATGTGTTTCCACACGAATGCTCATGTTTCTCGATTTTCCACACGTTGTTGTATCCGTGCTGATGAGCTTCTTTCATGCACACACCCCATTTTCCGTGATGTCTCCGTTGTCACAAAAAAGAAAAATTAACCCTCCCCCCCCAGTTATCATTCGTGTGTGAGCCATTGAGAGGGGAGGGTTTCTTCATTTTTTTTGAAAAAACAACCACACAACAAAAAAAGAAAAAAAGAAAAAATAAAACATACTAATACCATTTTTAAAAATAAAACAATCACATATATATTAAAATCATTATAAAAATATTCCTTTTATAATTTTCCAAAAAATTAAAAACAAAATAGAAAAGACCCCTTCCCTCCCCCAACCGTCCCTCGCGACCCCACGACCCTCTACCCTCTCTCTCTCTCTCTCTCTCTCTCTCTCTCTCTCTCCCCCCTACGTTCCTCCTCCCACTACCGTTCTCCCTTTTCCTCCCTCCCCGCACCCGCGTACCCCACCTTCCTCTCCTCTTCCTCCCTCTCCCCTTTCCTCCTACCTCCTTCTCTCCCGTCTTCCTCCCTCTTTCTTCCCTTCTCTCTCCATCCCCATCCTACGTTCCCCACCCCTTCTTCTCTCCACCCTCCTCCCACCTTCTCCTTCTCCTCCTTCTCTCCCTCCTCCTGCCCTTCCCCTACTCCTTCTTCCCTCCTCCCTACCTCCAACTTCCTCCCTCCTCCCTCTCTCCTCCCTCGCCACCTTTACTGACATTGTCGTTATGCTGAGCCGGGCACCACTCCCCCATATCCAATCGTCGTGCACCTCCTCTATGATTAGTCTTGCCGCAAATATTTGATGTCACTGCCATTGGTTACTACATTGCCATGCCCGCTATCTTGGTTGTCGTTCGCGCTTTTGGCCTGCTTAGCTATGGCCGCCGTCATGTTCACCGCCACACTTGGTTGCCTCCCTCCCCACCCCACGGACCAGTCATGCCTGCCATGTTCTCGACCCACCCCATTCTTGTCCTACCCCCCCCCCCCTGTAAGGGCTTTGTAGCTATACCATGCCGTTGCTACCGAATGCACCTATATAGGGAGTAGTAGTGACTCAAAGCCTTGCCTTGTTTCCACTCTACGTGTGATTCCCTATACCCAGTGGTGAACCCTCTTATGTGTGCGGCGTCACGAGGGTGTAGTCCTGGGATGTGTCTATGTTGTCCCGCTTTTTGGATTGAATAATACAAGAGTATACCTTGAGCTCATATATCATGTTACCTTTCTGTGCCGTGTTGAGTGCGTAACGAGTGCAGGTTTATCACACTTGGTATCAGAGCGAATCTTGCTCGGAGTGAAGGAGTGCTCACGGAAGCAGGAGGAAAGATCCAGTGCCTTGAAGAGATAGAAGTCGTAACAACCCACAGTGCGACGCCCCATGTCGCGTTGACCCCCATCGTGTCGCCCCACGTCGCGTCACCCCACGTCGCGACGCCCCCACATCGAGACGCCCCCTGACACGTTGGCCCCAGCGCGACGCCCCAACCTCGACACCCCACCGTCTGAAGACGTGACGCGGCTTCCCCGCGGCACGACCCACACCACCGCATGCGAAACGCGGCTTCCCCACGTCGACACCACCACCAACCACATGGAGGACGAAAGGAAGAACGTCACCCTCCCAACAATGGAGGAGAGGAAGAAGAGTAGAGGGCAAGAATGGAGGGTGGCTCAAGAGGAGAAGGTGGCCGGACTAGAAAGAAAATTAGATGGTATGTCAGGCATGCTGGAGTCAATATGGAGGAACATGCAGATGAAGGAAGAGGAGGAAGAAAGGAAGAAAAAACTAGAAGTGGAGCAGGGCTATAGAGAATGGGTGATACAACAACAAGAAGAGGAGAAAAGACATAGAATGCAAGAGGAGATGGATAGAATGGGTAGAGAGGAGACATCTAGGAGGGCGCAAGATACAAGGAAAGAGAAGGAGAAAGTAGTATAATTAGGAAGTAAAAAGAAAGACAAGAAAGGAGAAGAAGTACCACAGTAAAGAGGAGGAAGATAGTGATAGTTCAGAAGATGATTATGGAAAATTCAAGATGCCCCAACCAGCCAAGTACAAGGGAGAGGGAGATGGGTTGGTTCTGAAGAAATGGATCGTAGAGTTGGACAGGTACTTGAAGTATTCACGAATAACTGAAGATAGGAAGGCGGAGGTGGCAACCATTTACTTGGAGGAGGATGCTGCCAGTTGGTACCTGCTGGAACAAGAGCATGGCCACACCATCTTTTCGTGGGAAGAACTCCAGGAAGAATTGAAGGACTACTTCAGTCCAAAGATGGAAAAATTCAAAGTGAGAGATGAATGGAGGAACCTCAAGAAAACACAGGGGAAGATGAAAGAATATGTCAGCAAATATAGGTAGATCATGCTACAGCTACCAAACGTGAATACAGACACTAAATTACATGGATTTTTGTTTGGGATGCAAGAATGGGCTAGAAGAGATGTGGAGAGACAGGAGCCAACAAGCTTAGCAGAAGCCATGAGAATGGCCGAAATACTAGTGGACCTGGAAGGCAGAAGAACAGCACAGGGGAACCAAAACAGGTTCAACAATAACTTCAATAGCACCTTCAACAACAACAACTCATGGAACCAAAGGCCCAATGCCCCTAGAGGGGCATTCACAGATACAAGGAGCCAAAACACCACCACCACCACGGCCGTGTCACAAACCGCTTTAGTACCAAGAGGAGCAGTAGGAAGATGGGGATACAATCACTACAGGCCAACCCCTAGCACATCATATGGGCCTGCAGGATCAAATACATCAGATGCTTCAAATGCAGGGGTCCACACTACCAAAACAGATGCCCAATAGAAGATACAGCTTCATCAAGTGGATCAAGGGTGAATGCAACTAGCGCATATGGATGAGAAGAATCACAACCACCGTGCATCCAAGAAATCCCAAATGGAAGTGAGGAAAGCATGGACCACCCAAGGGTAGGGTCAGTTAGCGCCCAACCCTAATGCATGGCAACCAGAGTAGCGGCAGTTCACCATCTATACATCAAAGGCTGAGTGGGCGAAGGAAACCAACCTATCATGGTGGACACAGGAGCAACACACAACTTCATGACACCAGGGTGTGCAGCAAAACATGGATTAAAACTATCAAAGGCCCCAGAAGGATTAACAATAA
This sequence comes from Lygodium microphyllum, assembly GCF_053477565.2. Classification (NCBI taxonomy): domain Eukaryota; kingdom Viridiplantae; phylum Streptophyta; class Polypodiopsida; order Schizaeales; family Lygodiaceae; genus Lygodium; species Lygodium microphyllum. The sequence continues at coordinate 9,154,340 of NC_141137.1, read as the reverse complement.
CATTCGCACAAGGAGAAGCCAAGGAAGTGAAACAAGTCTTTGTAGTCCAAGTAGAAGCCAACAAGTGGAAAGCAAAACTCAACTTCTTAGTAATCCCCATGGATGATTTTGAAGTGATATTGGGCTTGGAATTCTATGACAAGTATGTCATTGCAATGTTTGGTAAAGGTGTAAATGAAATGATGCTAGATATGCAAGGAGAAGGCATCAAAGTACCATGTGAAAGAATGCAACTGCCTGGCAGGACCCCAATCAAAGTGCAAATGAAGGAGAATAAGCCAAGAGTATCATACCAAATAGTGAAGCCAACTACAACCCAACCAAAGGGCCAGACCCAAAATGCACCGGTCCAAGGGACTTTTATCAGGCCTCGTATCATGACATGCAGTGCCAAGCAGGTCGAAAAATCAGTCAAACAAGGAGATATGGTCTATCTGTGTATGATCCAACCAATTGAAGAAGAAGAGAATGGCAAGAAACCTAGACAACAAAATAGGAACACAGAGGTGGCAGAAATACTTGAAGAATTCAAAGATGTAATGCCAGCCGAGCTACCCAAGGGTCTACCACCCAGGCAAGATGTGGATAACAAAATTGAGCTGATCCTAGGGTCTGCCCCACCGGCCCGAGCTCCCTATCGCATGAACCACACTGAGCTCATGGAATTGAAGAAGCAACTACATGAACTAGAAGAACAAGGGTTCATTCAGCCTAGCAAATCCCCCTTTGGTGCCCTAGTGTTATTTATAAAGAAGAAGGATGGGGGACTTAGACTCTGTGTAGATTATAGGGCCCTTAACAAAATCACCATAAAAAACAAATACCCCATGCCCCTAGTGGAAGACCTCTTAGATAGACTGCATGGGGCCAAGTACTTTAGCCGTATTGATCTTAGATCAGGATACCACCAAATTCACATAACCGAAGAAGATATCCCAAAAACAGCCTTTCACACCCGATATGGTAGTTTTGAGTGGCTAGTATTAGGATTCAGCCTAAGCAATGGGCCAGGCACATTTTGTGGCCTCATGGATGGAGTCTTTAGACCGGAGATAGATATCTTTGTCATTATCTACATAGATGACCTCCTAGTCTACAGCAAAACCTTAGAAGAGCACAAGCAACACTTACGCCGACTTTTGAGGAACTGCGGCAGCATCAGTTATATACCAAGCCTGAAAAATGTGAGTTCGCAGTGAAAGAGTTGGAGTTCTTAGGATTTATTGTAGGAGCAGATGCAATCAAAGTGGACCCTAAGAAAGTGGAAGCCATCCAAAGATGGCCTGTACTAAAAACTGTAAGAGAAGTGCGGGAGTTCCTCGGCTTCACAGTATTTTGTCGGAGATTCATCAAAGATTACAGCCTCATCACTGCCCCCCTCTCCCACCTCACCAAAGAAGATTACTCTTTTACATGGGGGAACGCGCAACAGGAAGCCTTTGAGTAGATGAAGAAGTGCATGAGCCAAACTCCCGTCCTAAGGGTGCCGAATTTCACCAAACCCTTTGAAATCTCTATAGATGCATCCGACTACGGCATAGGAGGTGTACTAGTACAGGAAGGTCACCCGATTGCTTATGAGTCAAAGAAATTTACCGATTCTGAAACAAGGTGGAGCACACATGAGAAGGAAATGTTGGCAGTCATCCACTGCCTTAGAAAATGGAAGCACTATGTTCAAGACAAGCATACAATAGTCTTCACCGACAATATCTCCCTCAAATACTTCCAATCTCAACCCAAGGTATCGGCAAAGCAAGCCCGTTGGCTAGACTTCCTAGCGAATTTGACCTGGAGATTAAGCTCCACTAACAAGATAGCAGATGCCTTGAGTCGAAAAGCTGACCTGAAAGCTGTTAGTGTGGTCAGCAGCAACTTCATAAAACTAGTCAAAGAGGCCCTAGAGCAAGACCAAGAAATGCACAATATAATTAGAGATGTGGAAACAGAGAAGACCCCACATGGAATGCACACCTTAGAGGAGGGTATCCTATTTTTAGGCAAGATATTGTATATCCCCAACAATTTGGAGTTAAAGAAACTCATACTGCATGAGATACATGATGGCAAAATTGGAGGCCACAAAGGGCAAAGCAAAACCTTGGAGGCCCCTTACGAAGCAGTTCTTTTGGCCGAATATGAAGGAAGAAGTAATAGACTACATCAAAACTTGCCCCACTTGCCAACTGGTCAAAGCACCATGATCAAGACCAACAGGACTACTACAACCATTACCGGTACCCAACCGCCCATGGGACGTCATCAGCATGGACTTCATTGTGGAACTACTTGAGTCCCACGGGTACACAATCATCTTTGTAGTGGTGGACTACTTTTCCAAACAAGCCCACTTCATCCCGGCCAAACCACCACTGAATGCCAAGGAGGTAGCATGCCTCTTCTTCACACATGTATTCAAACTTCATGGCTTACCACTGGCCATTGTATCATATAGAGATGGAAGATTCATGAGCGACATGTGGAAGGAACTTTTCAAGACCCTGGAAACACAATTGAGATTCTCATCATCCTTCCACCCGGAGACGGATGGACAGACAGAACGAGTCAACCAAGGCATCGAAGACTATCTCCCGAGCTATGCCTGAGTGGACCAGAAAGATTGGGCCTTGTACCTTGATGTCTTGAAATTCCACTATAATAGCTCCATCCACTTGGCAATGGGGTACACCCCCTTTGAGTTAGCCACAGGAAAAGAATCAATTACCCCATTGGCCTTAGCATCCGGAGTGGCCAAAGTGGAAGATCAAGATGCAGAAGAATTCTTGAAGAAATGGAGAGACCGAAATGCAGCAACTAAGCAAAGCCTCGAGCAGAGCAAGATCACCATGACCGAGCAAGCAAACAAGAAGAGAAAGGCTGTACTATTCGCCAAAGGAGACATGGTCCTAGTTAGCTCTAAGAATATGTCACTTCCCAAAAACATGACCCCCAAGTTCAATCACCGCTACTATGGACCCTACCGAATCACTCAAGTGTTGAACGAAGTCACCTACAAACTGGACTTGCCAGACAGTGTTTGTGTTCATAATGCATTTCATGCTCATCTTTTGAGCAGGTTCTTTCCCGACAACCAATGGGGACGGCGCGTACCAATGCTCCATTCCAATGGTGCCTTCGAAGTAGAAGCATTCCTTCGACGCCGGGAACAAAGAGGCTTCCCCGAATACCTCACCAAGTGGCGCGAACGTCCACTCAAGAAGGCCACTTGGATCTCAGAAGCGGAGGCCCGCGAACGCGGAAAGGATACCTTTGCCCTTTGGCTCGAGGAGAACCCCCCTGCCCCTTCCAACGACCCTTGAGCCTCTCCAGAAAACCAAAAAACAATACGTTTCTCAATCATAGACCCCAACGTGCCTCCACTCCTCAAATGTAATCGAGTCGAGGGTGGACCCGCATGGTAACAATCATCAAATAACTCCAAAAACAAAACCCCAACTTTCCTGTCTAGATGGGTAGACACTGACCAGCTTGCTAGAAAAGGCTGTGTTAAGACCCCCAAGTGCTAGTGCGGTAGACATTGGCTAGTCTGATAGTATAGAATGTGTTAAGATCCCGCGGTCCCCTTAGACTGACAGACACTGACCAACTTGCTAGGAAAAGTTGTGTTAAGACCCCCGATAAGTCAAATAACAAACGCTACCCTTAGATTGCTGAGGACAGAAATCCAGTAAGCGGGGGTGAGTGTAAGGGCTTTGTAGCTATACCATGCCGTTGCTACCGAATGCACCTATATAGGGAGTAGTAGTGACTCAAAGCCTTGCCTTGTTTCCATTCTACGTGTGATTCCCTATACCCAGTGGTGAACCGTCTTATATGCGGTGTCACGAGGGTATAGTCCTGGGATGTGTCTATGTTGTCCCACTTTTTGGATTGAATAATACAAGAGTATACCTTGAGCTCATATATCGTGTTACCTTTCTGTGCCGTGTTGAGTGCGTAACGAGTGCAGATTTATCACACCCCCCCCTAAGCACCTACCTGCCCACCCACCCCAAGAGACCCCCCTCCCCATTCCCACACCCTACCCATCACCCAACCTGCCTAGCCCCTAAGGTACCCCCCCTTTTACTTTTTATTTGAATATACAACATTACACTGAAATGGGTCATACTTGAGACACAGACCAAGCACCACAAAAAGAATTTCTATAAGAGACCTAGTTAAAATGAAGCCACAAAGGCCAAGCATAAGGCATCGACGTATTTCCAAGTATTATAGGCAAATGACCGATGCCAACAAAAAAAAGACAATGTCTCCAAGACGCCTAATGCAAGGTCCAATGTATTTAAATACTCAACAGATTACAAAAATGAGTCGTCGGTCTTTGCAATCGAATCTGCACTATAATACTGCCTGACCTACCACGGCATTAGTTGCAATGCAGAATCATTCAAAGTAGCCACCTCTGTATTCTACGAGGCAAGTATAGCCCGCTCACTAAAATACAACGTGTAGTCACCCACATTGGACATGTCATTGTAGACACTATCAATCAAGGTTTCAAACAACAACATAATCCTAGTAATCAACAATTCATTCAATTTCCCATTAAATGCTACAATACATTTAACAATTCACACTTAGTTTAAGAAACAAAAAAAATTCCCCCTCATAAATAAATAAATAAATAAATAAAATTTATTTTTTCTTTTACACCAACAAACCACACATATTAAACAATAACCCATAAATACACACCACAAAAACTAGACCTTAGCCTCTACACACACACACACACACACACACACACATATACTTTACTAAATTTAATTTTATTTATTAAAAAAAACAACAACAACTAAACCACATTAAAAAACCACACAACCCACAAATTAGTCCCCCTACCCACAACCATTTTTCCCTACATGTGTTTCCTCTTTCCTCTTTTTGTGCATGACTGCCCCTTTTTCGCCGTTGTGAGTGTATGTCCCCTTTTTAAGGTTTTCTTCACCTACGGGATTTTGAATCTTGTTGCACATGTTCGTCATTGTGGTTGTTCACGCAACACGAGGAAGCACGTGCATTTTTTTCACAGGGTGGCAAGCTAGCAGTTGTTCACATGTAGTTGACACACAATCCATTTCTAGGTACATTTTTCTGAATTTTTCATCTTTTCAAAATTGAAAAACCCTAAAAACACATTAAAATTTATAAAAACCCTTACAAAATAATAAAAATTCCAAATAAAATGATTTTTTGAAACTTTTTTAAATATAATTTTACACTTTCTAAAAATTTAAGAATTTTTCTCAACTAAAAATTCCAATGGAAAATTAGAAAAAAATTAAAACCCTTCAATTTCATAAAAATTTCTCTAAAAATTCTTGAAAATTTGTTTACAAATCTTTTTTTTTCTAAATTTTCCAAAAAAAATACCAATTTTCCTTTATATTATTGGATCCTTCACATATATTGAAGTATCAAAATAATTGGAAACCAATTATTTGATTAATAAACCCTTATTAAATGTGTAAATTCTTTAAAAAATATTTTTCAACTCTAATTTTTTTTGAAAAATCTATTAGACTTTTGTGCTTAGCTTTTAATCTACATTGCTAAATGAGCAAAAAGAGAAAAATATTAATCACACACCATATCAAAACCGATTAAGAAGAAAGACTAAAACTCACAGAAAAATCCCAAATTGACAAATAAATCGAAACTTTCTAGCTCCTTGGATTTTGTTTTTGGATTTCCTTGTGGTTGCATCATCTCAGTTATGGATTGCACATTCAGATTGTACTTGCATACATACCCTCCTCCAAGCACAGTTCCTTTTCATATTTTTCTTATTTTTTGTTTGTACAAATATCACAAATAATTTTTTTTAAATCAATAAAAAACCAATTAATCACATTTTCCACGTGCATTCGTGCTAAACACACATTTTACTTAATTAAAAAGAACTAGTCATTCACAAAGCATGTGCTTCCTAAGCCAAATACACTTATTAATTTTTAATAAAATCAACCCATTGTCACATGTGCACGCACTAAAGAAAAAGTGCTACACACACATTATTTTGTAAAAAAGAACTTGGATTTAGAGGCCCAAAGTTCAGATGTAGTCCGCATATTAATAAGCACTCTCAACTTAATAAATTTTTAATGTATAAAATATGTTGGGGGTAAAGGCGCTTCCGCCTAGCCGCCCGTGTATTACTACACTGACAGTCACCGCCACTACACACTGCAGGTGGCGGGCGCCCGTCACCGTCACTTTATTCTTTATTCTTTTAGTGATAGTTTGAATAAAGGAAGGCCCGATCACACATTGTGACTGTTGGAGTTCCCATTTCTAGTCTCTCCCTTTCTTGCTCTTGCTCTCCCGCCATAGCTCTCGAGTCCAACCTTCGATCCGTCGCTCCCTTTCAACTGGTATCAGAGCTTTGCTTTCCGACTCTTGAGCTTGGTTCATGGCATTCTCAGCATCCCATCGACTCCCTACTTGCATCGAGTCTCCTTCCTAGCAGCCATATCCAACTCCTTCGAGCTCTCGTCATTCCCCGGCTTCCCGAGTACCTTCCGGGCATTGTTGGGCACATTTAGGGCATTACATCAGAGGTATTGATTCATTCTTTACAGGGTTTACCTCAGTTTTCAGCCCTCCTGAAATAGGGCAGCCATTACACTCCCAGCTCTCATTTCATATGTGGACTGCTCTCCCCTTGTTGGAGCTTGTTTGAGGCCTTCCTTGGCTTTAACCGGACCCCTCCAAAGCTTGGCCACCATTTTTTTTAGCCCCAGGACCAACATTTATAGTTGGTGGAATCACGCAGCCCTCCCATATGTGTCTTTAACATTGACAATCACAGCAACAACTCTCCCCCTCCATTGACACTTGGAAAGGCTCCATTTTGGACATATGAACATGCTTTGATGCTTGTTTTGATGGTTGATGTGTTGGCATAGCATTTGGACTGATTTAACATTGTTTTCGGACTGTCATAACATATAAATCACTGCTGTACACAGTTGGGCTGAAGTCATTTTACTCATGTATGCTTATGCCTATGCTTTTCGGGCTATGTTTTGGGCATATATGGTGATGTATTGACACTTGGGGCTCGACATAGAGCTTGGTTTTGATTCACAATCGTTGGTTGAGCTTGAGCTCGCTTTGCAAAGCATTTGGATGCTCCATCTTGGTTGTACTTATGGCATGTATGTTGCTTATGTCTAACCAGTCTTGACATGCTTAGCCTATGCCATTACTACATGCTAGTTACATTGTTTGGAGCCTATTGCTACTGGAGCTCGATCTTGGCTTCACCTTGGATTCCCGGAGCTTATTTGAGCTATTTATTGGCTTGCCAGAGTTGTATTTTGGGATGTATTTGATGTCTTACATGCTTATGGATGCTACATACGGATGCTCTACCGCCTACATGTTCGGGATGTACTATTGATGTATTGTCTTGGACTTATGTCGTTAGCACTGTGTTTTGCCTTGGTTTGAGCTCTTGAGCTCATACATATGGCTTTTGTGCCAGTGGGAGCATTCTTGAATGCTTATCAGACATTGAGCAGGCGGTGCCTTTATGCATTGAGCTGTTACATGCTATTGAGCAGTTACAGACACTTGAGACTTTGGGAATTCTTACCTTTTGGGATGATACATCATATGTCTTGGTTCATTGTATGCTTATGAGCTAAGTCTCAGTTTTGGATCCGTATCTTTGTGAACTAACACCTACTTGTGTCAAGTTCTGGTAGTGGCAGGAACACTTTGCCCCGTTGCCTGGGGGGTATGCCTACTCACTAGCAGATGTTTGTACGACATACTTGGGTGTTAGATTCATACTTATCGACTGTCATATACTTATGCTATGCCTGCATGATGCCGGCTTTGGTCTTGGCAGTATCTAATTGTCTTAGGATGTGATTTTGGCATTGTTAGCTCTCTTTTACTGAAATCTGAAATTTATTACAACAAGTATATATGTATGGAGGACTGACATGGATTTTTCATGCTGAAACACTTTGAAATGATGTACTTTCACTAGTACTTGGTGGGCAACAACTTTGATTCCACCTTCTTCGCCATTTTTCTCGATTTTGGTGTTTTTTTTTTGTCATTTTCTATAGTAAACAGCAAGCAGTTTTGAACTGTCTACAGTCTTTCAGCAGGGTCATATTTCAGGAGGAGCTGAGATCTAACTAGCTATAGGGGTTGTTGAGATCCGCAGGGTTGTGCGGGAGCTCTCGGCTCCTCCTGAAATATGACCCTGCGGATCTCAACAACACCAAAATAGGGTCATATTTCTCAACAACCAAGAAGGATATCTAACTAGCTATAGGGGTGAGTATGTCTCACGTGCTTTTGAGAAATTATGTGATGAGAGGGATATTAAGCGTCAGTTGACCACCCCCTACACCCCCCTAGAATGGTTTAGTTGAGCAGATGAATAGAACCATCCAGGAGCGTGTACGCAGTATGCTTAGCCATGCAGGCCTACCACAGAGCTTTTGGGCTGAGGCAGTTAGTATAGCTGTGCATGTCATACTAACTGCCTCAGCCCAAAAGCTCTGTGGTAGGCCTGCATGGCTAAGCATACTGCGTACACGCTCCTGGATGGTTCTATTCATCTGCTCAACTAAACCATTCTAGGGGGGTGTAGGGGGTGGTCAACTGACGCTTAATATCCCTCTCATCACATAATTTCTCAAAAGCACATGAGACATACTCACCCCTATAGCTAGTTAGATATCCTTCTTGGTTGTTGAGAAATATGACCCTATTTTGGTGTTGTTGAGATCCGCAGGGTCATATTTCAGGAGGAGCCGAGAGCTCCCGCACAACCAGTTAGATATCCTATAGCTACAGCAGATGCTCATGGTCATGGTGTTGGACAGGCAATTGGGTAGGCAGCAGAGCCTGCCATGAGACTGTCTACTAGAGATAGACATCCACCTGATAGATTTCAGCCCTCGATGCATTATGTCTTGGTTACAGATGCAGGAGAGCCTTTCACTTATGATGAGGCTATGCACAGGGGTGACAATCACTCGTGGGAGAGGGCTATGCAGTCTGAGATAGAATCCTTGCTTAAGAATGACACTTGGGATTTGGTTTCCTTGCCTACGGGCAAGAAGGCTTTGCCATGCAAGTGGATGTACAAGCTGAAAAGTACCCCTGGACACCCCAATCCAGCATACAAGGCTAGATTGGTAGCAAAAGGTTTTAAGCAGGAGCATGGTGTGGACTTTGATGAGGTCTTTTCTCATGTGGTTAAGATGACCACCCTGTGCTTAGTCTTGGCTTTAGTTGGTCAGCTTGACTTGGATTTATACCAGATGGATGTCAAGACGGCTTTCTTACATGGGGACTTGCATGATGAGATTTATATGGAGCAGCCTAAGGGCTTTGGAGAACCTCGCAGGGAGCACCTAGTGTGCAAATTGAAGAAAAGTCTTTATGGCTTGAAACAAGCACCTGGGGAGTGGTATCATAATTTTGATGCCTTTATGCAGTCACAGGGCTACAACATGAGTGCTATGGATCCGTGTCTTTACACAAAAAAAGCTCGTGATGGTTCTTTATTGATTTTGGTACTATATGTGGATGATATGCTGATAGCAGGGAAAGCTCATGATGAGCTAGATGCTCTTAAGGCTCAGCTCAAGAAGAGCTTTGAGATGAAAGATTTGGGACAAGCTGCTTGCATACTTGGTATGCGCATTAGATGCGACAGGCATCAGGGACTCCTCTACTTGTCATAGAGGGAGTACATTCATAAAGTCCTTGAGCGCTTCCGCATGCAGGACGTAAAGCCTATTGGCTATCCATTGCCTTCTTATGTGAAGGTATCACAGGTTAATTGTCCACAGACAGATGAGCAGAGGGCCGAGATGGCCAAGATTCCCTATGCATCCGCAGTGGGCAGTCTTATGTATGCCATGATAGCCACTCATCCAGATATTGCCTTTGTGGCATGCTATATGGCTACACCTGGCAAGAAGCATTGGGATGCCGTGAAGGGTATCATGAGGTACCTAAAGGGCACTGCAGATATATGCATATGCTACGGCAGCTAGGATACAAGAGTCGTGGGGTACACTGATTCTGATTATGTAGGACATGCAGATAGTAGGAAGTCCACTTCTGGCTATGTATTCCCATATGTTGAAGGTGTTGTTTCTTGGATGTCCAGGGTGAAGAAATGCATGACCCTTTCTACTAAACAGAGGCTGAGTATGTTGCAGCCCCATTGAGGCTTGCAAGGAGGCCATTTGGTTGGGTCATTTGGTTGCTGACCTTGGTATTGATGCTATCCCTACACTACATTCAGATTCTATGAGTGCTATTCAGTTAGCTAAAATCTGATCTTCCATGTGAAGACGAAACACATTGAGGTCAAGTATCACTTCATACGTGGGGTCATTGAGGACAAGTCTGTTGATCTTGTCAAGATCTCGACTGACCAGAATCTTGTAGATCTGCTCACGAAAAGCCTCTCTACAGAGCGCTTTGCCTTCCTCAGGAGGTTGATGGGCATGGGATGAGATGACGTCTTTCCTCATCCTGTTGTACATGTGTACATGTCTACAGAGTGCTTTGCCTTCCTCAGGAGGTTGATGGGCATGGGATGAGATGACGTCTTTCCTCATCCTGTTGTACATGTGTACATGTTATACTATCTTTTTGCTTTTTCTTTTCACTCCTCACTATGATAGATTCGCCTTTATGTGGGAGGTTGTTGGGGGTAAAGGTGCCTCCGCCTAGCCGCCCGTGTATTACTACACTGACAGTCACCACCACTGCACACTGCAAGTGGCGGGCACCCGTCACCTCACTTTATTCTTTATTCTTTTAGTGACAGTTTGAATAAAGGAAGGCCCGGTCACACATTGTGACTGTTGGAGTTCCCATTTCTAGTCTCTCCCTTTCTTGCTCTTGCTCTCCCGCCATAGCTCTTGAGTCCAACCTTGGATCCGTTGCTCCCTTTCAAAATAAACCATTGTTTTCTTATTAAGGTTTATCACCTAATTAAAAATTTTACCTTTTGATAATTAAACTATAAAATGAACCTACAATTAAATTCCCCTTTCCCCTCACATCGCACATTCTCCCTTTCAATAAAGTGTTACATGGGGTGGGTGATGTTGTAGTCAGTTGAAGTCCTTATTGGTAGTCTTGGTCACTTGAAGTTTGGTCAACAAATGATTTGGCTTTTGGTTTGGTATTTTTATTGATTATTTGATTAGAGTTTGGGATACGGTGTGTATTTCTATTTCTTTTTTGCCTGATATGAGGATATTGGGTGCTTGTATATATGGATCACATGAAGCTTTCAGTTGTATAAGTGTAGAGGTCATGCCAAAAATTTTCTAGGATGTGGATTGCCTGGGGTGGTCAGTCAATTGGTCAAGTTCGCGTGAGTTTCTTTTTTGTGGTCGATATCTTATCTCCTATTACTTTGAATGTTTTGCAGGCATTCTTTGTGAGTGTGGTGTGTGTAAACCATCTGAATGGTTCCTCATACTCCTCCCCCAATCCAATATGTTCCTTTGGTGTCTCATGACTATTCATTATTGTTGGATTTGGATACTATCCGTAAGGTGAGTTTATTCAATTTTGTAAGACTTTTACTATCGCTTTATCTCAAAGGAAATTGATGTTTGTGATCAGTTTTTAGCCTCTTACAATAAGAGGTCTGGTCTTGTTTGAGGAATAGTTATCTACATGACCCTTAAAAGCTTGGACAAAGCTCGCCCTTACCATATCGAGGAGATCCTTTTTCTACTACTTGATAGTTGTTTCTCTAACGAGAAATTCTCAAGCTATTGCAAAAGCAGAACTAAGAGTGTTGGACCCTAAGAGGGTTATTACTACTTTAGGCATTAGTATCTCCATGATATCCAATCCTGCTTGGAAGAAATTATCTCAATTCCTTCAAGACAACTTTATGCCTGCCAAAACACCTTCTAATTACCTTTCAAAAGAGTTATTCAAAGCTTTGCAAATGGTGTTGAAAGGAATTACTATTGATTGGAGTTCCTATCTCCTGTTAATGATGGATCAGCATTTTGCTATAGCCACAAGGGGTGATGTGACTAATGCCACATTTGGTTCCTATCTTTTTGTTTTCTTGGTGTATGATACCCCTATCAAGGAAGTTTCTACCTTACCAATTGATTCTCCAGAGGTTCCTCTTTCCCCTACTGAAAGTATTGATGTTATCATTGAGGACCTTGATCCCCTCCCACCTATGGTAATTCAGAGGAAGCGACTTAAACGAGTGGCTAAATCAGCCCTAGCTCCTCCTCCAATCTCCATTCCCATTTAGTCTAGCAGTCAGTTGCCAACTTTCCTCACAATTTCAAATCTTTTCAAAGCACATCAAGATGGTACTTTGGAGATTTCCATTCCCTCTGTACAATGCTTGGTGATAGGAGACACAATTCCTTTCTTATGCAAAGACATCCAGAGTTCTATTGAACTCTCGGTTACTGCCTATATCCAGCATCTCTATTATTCTTGTTATGAAAAAGTTCAACTGACCAAAGAAGAGTTGAATAAAGTGAATAATGAGCTAGCTTTTGCTCAAGAAATATATATTTTATCTTTATACTCAAATGGAGCAGCATACTAAGATTATTGATGCCCAGAAAGTGGAGATTTCTAGTTTGCAAACTTAGTTGGTTGACACTAAATCCCAAATGGTTACTGTGACTGAGGAGCATGATAGATTGTTGTAGGAGACTTGAGAGTTTAAAGCATTGATAGGTGCCCAAATAGAAGAGCTCAAATCAGTTAATACCACCCTAGAATAGAGCAACACTTAGATTCAACAACTTAAGGAACAATTAGCTAAATCACGTTCTACTTTACATAGTCCTACTATACAGCCAGTTCGTTCCTTATCCCCTGTGGATTTTATGATCCTTCAAAGGAATGCTACCTTATACCCCTTATTCCAAGCCAAGTTGGAAAGACTTCAATCCAAAATGGATTTATTGTGGTCTTCATTTGAGCAATTTCAAGAGTTTATTCCTCTAGACCACTCTTTCTTTGTTCATTATCAGCAACACAAGTTGGCATTCTATATCAAGCTTTCAACAATGGATTTGCCTCTTTGAGAGGATGGTTGGAGTGAAGCTTGGTCTATTGATTTATTGACGGAAGTGGCTAGAATGGTTTTTGAAGACTCTGTGACTACAGACACTATGCTAATGACTTATATGTACTTGAATGGTGATTTGCTAATTCACAATGGTGTAGATTTGTCTTGGTATACAAGGGATGTGGTATTACAAGCTCTATTGTATGTCAAATATTTGGAGTTGCAGACTGATTAGATGTTCTAGGCCTATTCTTCTAAAGTGGTTGATTGCCTTGAAACCTCTTGGCATACAATGATTGACTCTGTGATCTCGAATCAATGATAAAACAAAGCCTCTATTCATGTGTAAAACATTAACCAACTGAGGTTGGGACCTCTTAGCCCATCTTTCAAAACAACCTCCTTTTGATTCATCTTTCTTTGATGCCTTGTCGATATGTCTTAAGTCCATCTTAAGTCCATCAATTCCTAGCTTATCTTATTATCAGCAGATTGCCCATAGATATGATGCTTATATTTCCCTTTATAAATCTAACTCACCAGTTATTTTACCTCTTCTTTTTCAACCCCAAGGTGCTCCTCAAATTCCGATTTTCACTTAGTGTTCTTTTATTCAGGATCAAGTATTTTTCCCTTCTCCGTCTTGTACTTCCCCGTCTAAAAATATTCCTTCCACATCTCAAGCCTATTTATTAACATCCTTTTTAATAGATTCTCTTAAGTTCTCAACTAATCCCTCTTTATCTCATTCTTCCTCTTATGATTTTACTTACCCATTCCTTCATCCTCTTTCAGTTGTTCCTCTTCCCTCTCCTACTACTTCTATTCCTCATCTTGGGCCCTCAGTTGGTTAGTCGCTATGCAAGCTTTGATCAGAAGCTTCTTAGACAATGAGGATGGAGTGCAGGAGATTCACCTATAGGACCTCAGATCAATTGGCCATTGATTCAAAGAGAATGGAAGACTGCTAGTCAAGCTTTTCAGAACTATCTTTATTTTGCTCAACAGCATTCACAGTCTTCAAATCCTTCAGTGAGATTGACTACTCACTTAGCTTGGTATCTGGCATAATGCATAGGCATTCACATAATGATCAAAAGTTGATACCAAAGTTGTGCATGAATGTGAAGGTGACTATTGATCCCCAACTGTCAGATATCTTGTACTTTCATGCTCTTTGTTTGCCTAACACATATCTTGTCTTGGTGGAGAGGATGTGTTGTTTGCGATTTTTCCAAGATCCTCCCAAAACTTTTGTAGACGAAACTTTATCTATGGATCGCTTTCGTAATCACCAAGCCTTCAAGAGGTATCATCTTCATTGATACCCATGAATGTATTTTTGATGATTCATAATGACATCTCTTTTGGAGGTGCCATTCATATAGTTGTTTTGTGTACATGTGTGTGTGTGTGTGATGATTATTTTGTTTTATGATGGGGTTGCAGTGGTTGGAGATTCAACATTGTTCAAGAAGTTATCTTTTTTAAGATTTTTGGTAGTGATGATGCTGAATGGATAGCTCCAGATGCAAAGATGTAAAACCTCATATATCCTTTAACAGTTTTTCATGCTTTTATCTTTCAAAGTTGTGATAATGGATAAAGGTGTTTTCCTTTTGTTGTATTCTTTATTCAATACAGGTTATAAGTTGGGGTCGTACTTGGATGGTGTTTCTTGCAAAAGCTAAAGAAGATCGAGATGAGCTATATTTTGAACTTGTAATCTCTTTTTCCAAGGTCTTGAGGATGCTCGCTCCTTGATTAAGTGTGGGGATATGTTAAGGGTTGAGATGACTTGATTTTTTGGTTTTTTTTCATTGTTTTTGTGGACTGAATGGTTGATTTTTTATGGATTCTGTATGATGTTTAGTTGTTTTGGAGTGTTTGGGAGTGTTTTGGATGAGGTTGATTATGTTTTAGAAGCTCATGATGTTTTATAGTGGATATTTGATGTGCTGACATGTTCTATTGATGTTTTATTAGTGTTTGATTGGTTCTATTTGAGTTTGTTGACCTTCTACTTTACTTTATTTTCCTTTTGTATAAAGAGTTGGAGTAATTATTGATGGATTTTGAGAGTGTTTGAAAGCTTGTTAATTGATTCTTGATGGGTTTGAATACTTTAAGTGATCTCAAGGCTTTCTGATGACCTTTTGTGTGGTACTGTAAACCCTCTATTGACCGTATATAGAGCCTCTATTTCTGTTCTGTTCTATTCTGTATGCCTTAGTAAGTGTGATACGGGATGAATGTGTAGCTTGGGGAAGTTTTCCAATCTTAGGAAGAGATGAATATAAGTTCAAAATAGCTCGAAGAAGTAGTTGTTGAAGACTAAAATAAAGACTGAAGTGACAATGACACTATTGAGCTATGAAAGGACACTGTAGTGGCTCTGATGACCTTTCATATCAGACATACCTCTTGGGAGAGGTATCCACAACCAAAAAGGGGTTATGGATGGTTATTCCTAATTATCTCATCGTATAGTTAAGAGAAAGCATGTATGAGAGAGTGTGTGTGTGAGAGATATCAAACTTTATGCAAAACAATGTATTTATGGGTTAGAGATTGTGAGAGAAAGCTATGGAACCTTTGAAGAAGAATCCTATGTGATGATTTCCATTCAAAGTGGTGTATTCTCTTGTGTCTTTGTGGTTTCTTGATGAATTTTATGAAGAATATGAAGAGCAGAATCAATTTGGTTCAAGTTAAAGTTGTGGGAGAATTGTTGCTATGAAGCTACGTGAAGATTTCTTGTTCCTTGTATTCTTTTCATTGATGTGGATACATAAAATATGAAGAACATGTTTGTTGATGATAGAAGATAGATTTTCTTGTGGTAGATTCCCAGTTTTCTTGGTGTTCCTCTTGGGGCTCCATAGATCTCTTTATACCATATCCATGCAATGCAATGTGAATGATATATGTGCTCAAACAAGTAAACTTGTAAATCAATCAGTGTGGATGTGCAGAAACAACCCTTTTATGATTTTATTATAGCATATGGCTTTGTTCCTAAGGCAATATTGGAAGAACCAGTACTACTACCCTATTTAAAACTTAAATCAAATGAATCCTATATGTTAGAATATACATAAGATGAGAATTCAAATGATACTTAACTCCCAGTATGCCCTTTCCCCTACCGTTTAAGATTTTGCATTCGATGGGTAGGTTAAAAGGGTATTTCATGTAACTTTTCTTTATGATAAATGCAATAAACACGCACTAAAACATACAAACAAGGGTAGCAATCCTCATGCTTTACCTTCATTATACTTGAACAAATATATCCCTAAATTTTCATAAATTTTTTGACACAAAAACCATTTTCTCTATTTTTTAAAATCCAAAATCTCAATTTTTAGATATTTTATGTATATAAATGTTGTGTTTTCTTTTTTTTATTAAAAAAAATAATTCTCACTCTAATCCATCATCACATTTGATTTTATCCCATATGAATATGATTTGATTTCTTGAAATGACAAAAACCATCATCTTTCCTTTTACAATACGTATTTTGGATTTTTGAAAATTAATACCTCACACGCGGGCACAGACTTTGCATTTTATGATGCACATCCCTTAAAAAACATCACAATTAAGATTCAAACAAAATTTCATCACATATGAATAAGATTTGCGCCATGAATTATAAAAAAGAATCCAAATTTCTAATAAAAAGAGGTATACTGACATTTTTCAACCTTCAGGTCTCAAGAATTGACTTTTTCAAATTGCAATCAGACCTATCATTGGTCTCTGAATAGTGCTAGTCATCACTCCTCAATGTCAACATGATCCCATATCAATCTGGTTCAAGCCGCTGGTTCAAGTGAGACAACCAATCTCCATCACGATCTTCTCCTAAGAAGTCCTGCATGAATAGCCCATTGCAGGAAAGAGAGGGAGGAGAGAAAGACTGATTTTTGAACTTTTTAATTATAGCATCATTCTCTTCATGGTTTCTTGTGATTGAAGGTGAAGAAATCAAAGATCTCACTCCCTGGAGGATGCCTCTTGATTCCAATAGGTAAAAAATGCATTTTTAAATAGAAAATTGGGGGCAGGGAAAAACTATTGCCCCCCTCCTTCTCCTCATGCTTTTTTTTCAAGGGCTTAAGCTATTTTAACCTTCTTTTAAGCTTAATCTTCAAAATAAGGTGGTTCCATTTTGAGTATTTACACTTGACTGCAAGTGGGTTTTGGTGGAACAACAGAGGGGCTGATGACCTCCAATTCATGAATGGACTAGATGGCTGGCTTTGTGGCATTGAAAACTATCAAGTTTGCCCCCATCACATGATTTTTGGCTTCTAGATCCAATAGTTACTTCATATTGTCAAACTTGTGACCATTAAATGAGGGGTCACGGACACTTGTGGATTGGGTGTCAAAATGCATCTAGGAAAACTCGAGCTCCTTGATCCACAACCATTTCATTTTCCATAAAAATTTGGTCCTTTATGCGTCTCGAGGTCTTTTTGTGCATGAAATTGGCTCTAAAAATTCGTTCTCAATATCCCAGTTGATTTGTTGTACAACTTGGTGCACATCCTCCTCCATTTGTTGCACCTAGTGGCCCACCCTTTACTTTTTTATTGCTATCATAACTTGTGTAATATCCATTAGGGTAGTTCATTAAAGGTATCTTTAATATTTAGGTGCTCTTTTGATTCCATGGGATCAGAGATGTTGATATGTGGACTTGAAGAGGATGGAGGTGTGACTTGTGTATAGAGCTTTTGCATTGGCAACATTGTTAGGGTGTAGATAGGAAGAAGATTGCAAGTGACCTTAAATCAAAGTGAAGGCAAACTACAATATCATACAAGGGGATTCAAGGTTTTAGAATCCCTTACATTTTTAAACCAAATATAATTACCTTTTTAAATGAAAAATTTATATCTATTAATATTATTAAAAAATGTGTACTTTCTAAAACTACCTTATCTATATTCTATAAAGGGATATTGGAAAGGTGATGTTTATGTTCTATAATTACCTTGTGTACATTCCAAAAAAGAGCACTGGAAATATTTCATTATTTACAAATTAATACATGGCTGCATCAACAAGAAAAGTACAATTACAATTAAATTCTAGGATTTAAATTTTAGAGAAAGGTTAAAGCATATTATCCTTCAAATATATTGTAGAAAAAATAGAAAATAATTATATGCCCTTCCAATATCTTTATGAAGAAATAGGGAGTTCTCTAAGTCCTTTCAAATGAAAACTTGGGCAGCCCTTCAAATTTAGCACTTGCAAGCTAGGAAATAAGGGTGAGACATTGCTCAGAAATGCAATCATGCACATCCTAAGGGGCATGGTAAAATCTCCTTTTATTGTGTACTTTGCTTGTATTAGTGGAAACTTTATTGCAATTATTACATCAATGTGCATTATAGTTGTAGGTGCATTCCTTAGTAAGGTATAGCTATTTTTGTGGCAATTTAGCATATAGTAAATATATTGCACCACTATGTCTCCAATGTTGAAAACCTTACCTCAAGCATCCTTCAATTACTCTGCGAGGATTTTCTTGGCTTATTTGCATACAACAATATAGTAATCCACATTATCTATGTTTATAGGAGATTATAAAACTAGTAGATGGTCTCTAGTCTACTATGAATAGATAAGCCATCTTGCTCCACATGTGCTGCTTCATTCAATTCTCTATTAGGCTCTAGCCTATAAAACTTCCATGGATGTACAAGACTTATATCGATATACTTGTCCCAAGATTCAATAACATAAAAGGTACAAAAGCATGGAAAACTTTGAATCAAAACTTTTGTGGATGGGACTTTGCAATTAAATCCCAACACAAAATGTGTGTTGAGAGTACCTTTGATTATTTGGTGTACATATTTATTGCTTCTGTTTTGACATCATTGATCTTCACCTCCATAGAAGGCTTTTTCTTTCCATCATGAACCATCTTCTAAGTCAACCATTCAAAAATATTATGGGCATTGTACACCCTGGCACCATTTGCATCCAATTGTTTAGTTGTTATCATAGGACCCACACCATCACGATCTCTCTTACCATGCCAAGTACCAAAGTAGATCCATAGATTTCAGATGTTGGTTAGTGATAGATACCTATCACTATCAACACAAACTAATATATTACCTACGTAGAATACTAATATAGTACACAAACCACTAATATAGACTAACATAGAGCACCATTACAGAGAGAGTGCTAATTGTCAAGATTGTGGGAGAGAAGGAAGGAGTCTCACTTGTAGCTTTCTTGCTTGCACAATGGGGGAATACACACAGAGGTGGAGACTGAAAATAGTTTTTCTCTTCTTAGTTGTGTAAGCCAAAAGAACTCAAGTACAAAGAAATAGAAGAACCCTATATATGGGTCTCAAACCAAACTCAACTAACTAAGGTGACATACTAACTGAGCCACGAACTAGAGTAGATAAGGATAGCTATCCTGTAGCTATTATTCATGGGTGGTGTACCAACCGCGTCTGCAAAACTGACAAGTCGGTGACATAAATACACAACGGTCACCCTGGCGTATCACGAGTGGAGCTCGATATCTCAACACTCCCCCTCGAGCTCAATCGCAATTCCTGCACACCAAGTAGGTCTCTGAACTTGCGCAGCTTCTCTGCGCCCAATGCCTTTGTGAATATGTCAGCTACCTGATCCTCTGTGCTGACATAAACTAGATCAATAAGACCTAGTAAAACCCTCTCTCGCACATAGTGATAATGCACCTCAATGTGCTTTGTTCTAGCATGATAGACTGGGTTATTTGCCAAGTGTATACTACTCATGTTGTCACAATAAATGACAACTGGTCCATCTGTAGACTGATGCATATCATAAAGTAGCTTATGTAACCAAGCTACCTCACATGCAGCCATTGCTGCACCCCTGTACTCAGCCTCTGTGCTCGACAAGGCAACTGTAGGCTGTTTCTTGCTGCTCCAAGTGACTGCAACACTCCCAAAAGAGAACATATATCCACTGGTAGATCGTCTATCGGAAATACTAACAGCCCAATCAGCATCAGTGTATCCATGCAACCGTATCTGAACCCCAGTCTCATAAAATAGTCCATACTGCAATGTGGACTTCACATACCTGAGTATGCGTCTAGCCGCATCCAAATGTGGTTTCCTTGGAGCCTGCATAAAATGACTTACCAATCCAACAGCATAGCTCAAATCTGGCCTAGTAATAGTCATATAAATCAAACTTCCTACTATGCGTCTGTACATAGTAGGGTCTTCTAGAAGCTCACCTGCATCTGTGCTCAGCTTCACATTCTGCTCCAAAGGAACTGAAATAGGCTTACAGCCTGTCATCCCATATTTGGACAGCATGTCCAATCCATACTGCCTCTGCAAGAGCTGTATCCCACTTGGTGATCTAATCACCTCAATACCCAAGAAATAACGCAGCTCTCCCAAATCCTTCATTTCAAACTTCTGCTTCAATAGCATTTTCACATGAAGGATATCTTCATCACTGTCACCTGTCACAATCAAATCATCAACATAAATGACAAGTAGCATAATACCTTTCTCTGTTTTTCTCACATAAAGTGAGAAATCTGCCTTGGAAATCTGAAAGCCAATGCTGCTTTATGCCGTGCTCCTGCAAGAACCTTGCAAACTCATTTGAGAGGTACTCTCCCCCTCCATCTGACCTTAGGCATTTTATCTGCAGGCCTGTTTCTTTTTCAACCATAGCTTTAAGAGTTTTGAAATGCCCAAAAACTTCACTTTTCTTTTTCATAAAATATACCCAAACTTTTCTGCTATAGTCATCAATAAAAGTGACAAAATAATGACAGCCTCCAAGAGATGCAGCTTTAGTAGTCCACACATCAGAGTGGATTAATTCCAATGGCTTCTCACTCTCTTGAACATGTCTAGGAAATGGTTTCCTTGCCTGTTTTCCAAACTGACAGGCTTCACATACCTTATGCATTTCTGCAACCTTGAATTTGGGCAATCCTGCAACAATATTTTGGGCCTGCATTGATTTAAGTCGCTGTACATTAACATGACCAATGCGTTTATGCCAAATATCAATATCTGCAACTACACCGGTCCCATGTGCAAACATTGCTGCACTCAATTCAGACATGTCTGCATCCAATGTAAACATTCTGCCCTTCTTCTTTCCTTTTGCTATCAAGCGACCTTTATTTTTCATATCCTCAACAAAGCATCCATGAGGATTAAATCTGACCTGCAAGCCCTACTCAACCATTTGACCAACAGAAACCAGATTCTTGGTGATATTCGGGACATGAAATACATCGGACAGGTATTTCTTTTTCCCATCCTGCATAGACAAAGGAATTTTTCCAATCTGCACAATAGGATGTGCAGTATCATCACCAGTCTCCACAAATCCTGGTTTTTCCATTTTTCTTGCATCCTCCATCCATTCTGCATGACCTGTCATGTGGTTTGATGCACCTGAGTCAACATACCATACATCATTGCTTTCTTCTGCACTTGTCACATAATTATTCATGTGCTGCACCATAAACAAGTGCTCATTTCTGTCATCACCCTGTCTACTAGAAGATGCATATTTCCCTTGTTGCAGTTTTCCATTCATGATGTCATTCTGCTTTTTATAGCAGTCTTTAGCCATATGACCCATTTTACCACAGTAGTAGCATTCAACATTACTGTTTGCATTTTGGCCTCTTTGCCATCCACCACGACCTCTTTGGCTCCCCCTGCCTCTAGAGTTACCACGTCCTCCTCCATAGGACTGGTTTTCTTGAGTTTGCTGCATATTCTGATTTCTACCACGGCCTCCATATCGGCCTCCTCTACCTCTGCCTCTACCTCTTCCAGCATTTGAGTAGAAGACAGCTTCTTTTGAAGTTCCTCCTGAAGAAGATGCACCACCATTTCTCTGCTCCTCAGAAATTAGAAGAGCAATCAACTACTCAAAATCAGAAAATCTTTCACGGACGGAAATGGATGTTCGGAACTGTGCATAATCCTTCCCTAGACCATTCAAGGTCACAGAAACTAAATCATCATCTTCCACTGGCGACCCAATGGAAGCAAGTGCATCTGCAATCATCTTCACCTTCATGTGGTAGTCATTGATGCTCATATTTTCTCTTTGCACATTATGCGACTCTTGCTTGAGCTGCATTTTCCTGGCTTGCGTATTTGTGCTATACATTTTTGACAAAGTATCCCATGCCTCCTTTGGCGTACTTGCATCTTGAATATGCACAATCATAGAGTCTGAAATGCTGATAGACAGCCAGTACATAACTTTCCTGGCTCTCTCATGCCATGCTTTAAATGCCTGCATTTGCTGTTGATTGGGAGCATCAGGAAGAACTGGTTCTTCTTCATTTCCTGCAACAAATTCCCAATATCCTTTTCCCATAAGGAAATTCGTCATTCTAAACTTCCATGCTTGGAAGTTGTTCTTGTCAAGCTTTTCAGTGACAATCTGTGAGAGAGAATCAGACGCCATTACAGAACACTGCAAAAAATTCTGTCACTGCAAAGAACACAGCTTCAGCCTCACAAAGGCAAATCTGCAAAACTGACGAAAGTGGTATTTGACCACACAGTCACTTCCTAGTGACGATTTTGCATCAACAGGCAACAGGGATGATTCTGTAACTCCCAATATCTCTGCGCACAAGCATACGATGCAATTTCTATAGTAACTTTTCACCGACCTGTAGAACAGTGGCTGCATAGCATAAAACTGGGCCTTTTCTTGAGTGCGTGCAGAAAACTTCCGCCTCCAAAACAGGCCCCGAAATGGCCTCAAATCAAAAAACAGGGTCGCCGAGGACTCAATTCCTCTCCCGCAGCATATACTGCCCTCTTGCTTCACCGCGAAGGACGTCTCAACCTGAGACAATGCACTCCTGCAATTTCCAGCTGTGCTACCTGCAGAGATCTGCTTCCAAAACAGAAAATGAAAGCAACACTGCTCCTCTTACCAGAACACCGCGAGCTTGGCTTGCTTTCTTGAGCTCCTTACCACGAACAAGGCTCTGATACCATGTCAAGATTGTGGGAGAGAAGGAAGGAGTCTCACTTGTAGCTTTCTTGCTTGCACAATGGGGGAATACACACAGAGGTGGAGACTGAAAATAGTTTTTCTCTTCTTAGTTGTGTAAGCCAAAAGAACTCAAGTACAAAGAAATAGAAGAACCCTATGTATGGGTCTCAAACCAAACTCAACTAACTAAGGTGGCATACTAACTGAGCCACGAACTAGAGTAGATAAGGATAGCTATCATGTAGCTATTATTCATGGGCGGTGTACCAACCGCATCTGCAAAACTGACAAGTTGGTGACATAAATACACAACGGTCACCCTGGCGTATCACGAGTGGAGCTCGATATCTCAACACTAATACTATCCAACACATGTTACCAAAGTACTCACACACATTGTTGACAAAATACTCACACATAGTACTTGGACTAAAGATACCACCTACACACACAATACTAAGAGCGACTAACATACTACTCACTAACATGAAACTTACACAAACTAAATAGATGCATTATAGCAAAGTACTAACATGATAGTAGCATAGACCAATAGAGAGAGTACTAACACAAAAGACTCTTAAGATGTAGTATTACGAGAGAAGGGTACTAAACAGAGAAGAGTATTAACTCAAATCATACTAACATAGGTAGTATTACCACATAAAGCGAACCATGAAGACTATTACTAACTAGTTTTAACACAAATTAATATAGATTACTAACATAGGGTACTCATTGACATTAACACAGGTTAACGTATAGTATGAACACAAAAGACTAAGATAGAAGAGTACTAACAAATAGTACTACTAGGAAATTGCACCAACACAAAGAGCACTAGCAGATATTCATAATAAAAAGAATCATTCTTACTCTGTGATAGCCTAGAACAACATGAGCATAGGCAAAACTAATATACAGTCCTAACCTAGAACACTAACTTATAGTAATAAGAGTACTAATATCATTTTCCCATCAAAGAAAAGTACCATGTACTCTTCACATAGTACATATGAAGAACTAAGTGGTGCTAAAACCTTTATCATATAGTACTTACATTAACTAATAATACAGATAATTAACAAGGATTAACACACTATACTAACACAAGGCTATGAAAGCACTAAAGAAGATTAAAATTAGGGTTAGTAGCAACTAGATAATGTAACTTTGAGATGAAGTAAAATTGTCATATTGCCTTCAATTGAGATGCTAGTTCATCTGAACAAACCTAGTGCCATGCAAACTTTAGTTCTTTAGACACAAGGTGTTGATAATGAAACATAAAACAATGTCAAATGAATAGTATGTAATGTTATTTATCATCTAGAATATAATATATATATTTCTTATTTAAAGTAATACTCTCCTTACAATAGCAAATTTGTACCATTATTGTACACTAGTCATTATACTAATGTATGTACTAAATCTTTTTGTGCATCCTAAGGCATAATTCTTTGCAAAGTCAACAATAGACATCACTACATCATCTAAAAAAGTCTTGAAGCATTCTTTGAATTGAGAGCCCTACCAATAACTTTGAAAGGTGTGGGGGATGAATACATTCACATGCTATAAAAACACTCGAATAATGTATTTTTTAGGTGTCTCCTTATAGACTTTTTTTATATGTTTCCTCATTTGATCTCCACCTATGTCATCTATGATATGCTCAAAAGTCTTCTACTTTACCAGTTCTTGATTTGCAACATCAATATCATGTAGACCAAGTAAAGGTTTCGAACTATTCTTACATATTGATAGAAAACATGAAAGCTTGTCCCACTCAATTGATGGTTCTTCTGGGCACTCTATGAACCTCCAATTTTCTAATACCAAAGAGATTGTATAGGTAGTGTACTTTTCGTTTGCATTCAACCTACAAACCATTCATAAGCAATCACGTGGATCTTCGTGTAGTATTTTTTTGCCCATCCTCAGGCATGTCATCCCAAGCCACATTAAATCAATACTTGTCAAGTAAACACAACATGTGTTTCTCTCATTAAGTTTTTTTAAAAAAAAAGGGAATAATGCTCTAAAATTCATGAAACCTAACATCAATGGAGGGATGCTGCTCTTTGAAGTTCATGAAGAATTATGCCTACATCACCAAACTACACTATAATGAACAAAATCAAGAATTACTAAGGATGAACTTGGATACTTTTAACAATAGTTTCAATTGTTATAGTAGTGTTAATAGGACTATTACTGATAATCACACCAATAAATCTCAATAATCCACACACGTTCTTACTTCTCTCAATGAGATGCATGTAGAGCAAACTATTCACATTAGGTGCATTCAAAGAATCTTTTTTAAAACCCCTTTATTTTCATGTTATAACTTATAAGGAAATACACTAACCCCTTTCTCTTGTGAAACTAAGTCCTAGATAGTTCATCGAAAAAAGTAAGGAAAATGTAAGCTCTAGAATGTTGAAGGTAGTAACGTTTGATATAGATATATCTCAATAAGATCTAGGTAATGGCAATGATGAAATCTAAAGTTTTCTCCCTTTTTTTTTGGAGACATCCTTGCATTGCTTGTCCAAAATTGAATGATAGAGTGAACAAACTTTTTAGTTAGATGATCGGTCCTATATTTGCACCTTCTTCTATCCATTTAAACTTCTTACTTGCATATCAACACCATGTTTCTTCAAAATTCTTGGTTGGATACCAAGGTATCTAGCAACTATCCTATTATTATATTACATTTTTATTAAATTGTGAGTAACCATGTGAAATGCTAACAACTAGCTTATCTACTTCCACACAGTTGACTATTCTTGATGTTCTCTACAATTGACTTTGAAATCGTCTCGTTATGTAACATTGTCTTCTTCATAATTCCTTGTAGCTCCAAATGGTGTAAATTCCTACAAAGAATTTATTATTTTCCTTCTCTACCAAAAATTCTAGTAATGTTGAAGAGGTAATGCACTATAGACAACACAATACCATACTTGCTTTTATCAGAGCACTTTGAATATCCACTTGGTCTTGAAAGATGCATAGATCAATTGATATTTATTAAATATGTCCAAGTATACACCAATGAGATAAATAATATGACGTTGGGGGGAGAGATAGAGAGGGAGGCAAAGAGGCAGAGAGAGGGGGATCAAGTAGAATGGAAAGGCAAGGAGAGAGAGACAGATTAGAGGGAGAATAGAAGGGAGAGGGGAGAATGGAAAGGCAAGGAGAATTTTCATTCTACTTGCCTTTCATTACTATAAGTGCATTTAATTTCTTTTTCTAAAAATGCTACTAAATGGGTGCATCACCCTAATATGTAATAAAATAGAGAAGTAATCGTGGAACCTTAGCACTCATTACCAAGAATTAAATCAAGCTAAAAATTTAAACTAAAAAATCTTGCAATAAATAGAATCTCTTGGTTTAATTGATAATTAAATATCATGTGTTCTAAATATCTCTTGCAGCATCACAATTAACCTAGTTAACTTCTCAATAGGTTAATAAGATAGGGAAATCACTACAACTTAAAAGATCTCATAGCACAATCTCTTGCTCAAATCGTTGAAAGGAAACTAAGCTATACTTGTTGAGTGAAATGTGAGACGAAAAATTTGTTGCTCATAAATTCTCACATAGATTCTCTATTCTTATCTTGACAATACAACTAGAATTGCTTAAATTGAAAGGATCTAAGCATGCAACTAGATCTTGGAAATCTTGAGCAATGGGCAAGGTCAAATTGGAGCTATGAGAACTCAAAAAATCTCTCAATCTCTATAATCTAGAATTTTTGAATTTCTTGCTTAGTTGTTGTTGCTATAGGCACAACCAGTAATTGAACTGTTTAAAATGAATGTTTCCTAATCAAGAGTTCTATCTCCATTTTTCTAGGACTAACACCATAGATGAGAGGTCCCTCCACAAGGTGTGCTTGATTTCTTGAGAAATGTTATGAGAGTAGTGGGGGTCTAGGGAGGCTATCACATAATCTTGGATGGAATCAATGCATTGTGAGTTTAGAAAGAAGTGTAGAAGGTCCCCCACATTAGTTAACATGATAGATTTGTTTGATTATCACTTCTTTTGTGTGGTTTTGTCCCCATTTTTTGGTAGCTTTGTACCCAATTTACATAATAACATAGGCCAATGGGAAGAATAATGTATTCTTTGTTGTTTGGAATAAAATAACTTTTTTTTAAAAGGATTTTAGTTACTTTTTAAAATTTTGGTACATTAAATTATGTGTTGCAACCTATGCATGATAGAGAAGTAATACATTTATTAAAGAAACTTATATTGAATGTCTCACTTAATTGTGATAGGTAATTAGACAACTAAAGCCTTCTTTGGGTCTATGTATAGGATGTGGGTGGATGCTTTCCCATGATAGGAACATCTTAGGAATGGATGGATGTGAATAGTACGGTGGCTTCTCAACAATGTTCGCAATGGAGGTAAAATGTTGACCTTCTTATTAGGGCCTAGGCCTTACATCTTGACACAATATAGTTTTATGGGCTAGGATGGGATCATAGCTTATCAAAATAGGGGTTGATATTATACTCCCTATTTTTTTCACTCTCACTAAGCCAAGTGTCATCCTTGCTCGGTTTGAGCTCTAATTTAAGTCTTTCTTAACTTGGGGCTAATTACTATTTAAGAGATTCTATTAGGTCATTGGGTGCCTAAGTCGGTCCTTTTGGATCAAGCTAGGCACTCACCAATGAGATAGACTCAAAAGCACTCTAGTTTACACATTCCTAGGATTGAGGTGGTGTTGCTTAGAGAAGGCAACTAGATGACTACTAAACATTGCTCCCTCATTTTCTAGTAGGTATATCTTAGAGAAAATGGGCACATGCACCTCCTAAGCCCATGGTATTTTAATTTAAAAGTAATAATAATGTTCACTCTTGTGTTTGCAATCTTGGATGTTTTTCTTTTTTATATCTTCTTCTCCAAGCATGCACATGTAGAGTTTGAGAGTGTAACAGAGGTTCCTTCTATCATCTTACCTCTTCTTATCCTCCTCATTCTATCTTCTTCTTTGTGAAAAGAAATTAAAGAGAGAATTGTGGGTCACATGGAGTATCTAGGGTTAGCACGAAGGATTGTTAGATTGACACAACAGCTTACTCATCAACTAGGTTGTGATAAAATAATGAATGGATGATGTGAACTCTTATTATGGCAGCTTTTCTTTCCTTCTTTGCATCTACTCTTCTTCTCATGGAGAAAAGATTACAAGGGGGTGCTATGGATCAAGTGGAGTATCTAGAGTGAGCATAAAGGATTGTTGGACTACCATAGAACCTTATGCATCAACCAAACTATTAACAAAAAAAGGAATAGATGACATGAGCCCATATGCATGCAAGAGGCTTTTCTTTTTTATGATATGTGTTATGTGCATGTAGGGAATCCTTATATCACTTGGGGCAAGAAAAAAGCAAGTAGGTGAGAGATAGGATCCCAAGTTGAAAACTAGAAACACTTGCACTATGTATTCCCTTGCCACCATAAAGGCAAATGAAATGCTAGTGCTAGTTTTTCTTTTTGGTTTTAATTCACTGCCTATATTTTTGTTTTATTTATTTATTATGGATATGGCTAATGACAACAAACACGTACATTGATCTTATGTTGAGAGAGAGAGAGAGAGAGAGAGAGAGAGAGAGAGAGAGAGAGAGAGAGAGAGAGAGAGAGAGAGAGAGAATGTGTGCAAAGTATTAAAAAGAATCCCAAATCAAACTTTTCTTTTTGTCTTTTTCCTTAAGGGTTCAAATAATGGAAGTACAAGAAAAGGGATGATATTAAAAAGTATTGTGATAGAAAGGTTGGTGATATGTTTGCTTCTCCCTATGTTGAGGAGTAATGTAATGTTTAGTTAATTTATAAAAGACTAAAATTATATGAGTGCTTTGCAAATGTACATGTCATGATAGCTTACCAAGTACTCAAAGTTTGATTTTGACAGTGTGGCAAAAAATGTGTATGTTATGTCCCATTCACACTGTGATAGCCTTTAATGTATTTAAGATACAATTCTAAATGTTAGGTAAACAAAATGTCTTTCAACCTTCCTATTCTCTTCAAACTTTTAGAATATTCAAGTGATAATATGTTCATCATGGTTTTTTGCTTTATGGGATCTTGAGAAGTGTGCTCATGTCATAAGAAGAAGAAATATTTGCAAAAGTAGTTTTGCCCAAACAATGTATATAAGATAAGTAATCATATTTATAAGCAACTTTCTTCTTTTAGCTTGCCCCTCTAAGGCCATAGCGCTTAGGGGAATATACCATTTTCTCTTTATAAAGAAACACAATTTTCAAAACATAAAAATATTGGATTAGTGTTTAAATTTTCAAAAAGTGACAATGGTAGGACCAGTAAACAAATTGATTATCTCTCTCTTACTCCTTATGTTTCTTAATTAACAAGTGTAATTGGTAAGGAATTCTCTCCCTTTAAGTTCCTTTATAAAATACTTCTCTTTGGCGCTTTTCAAAAACATTTTAATCATACTTGCTTGAATGATTGCTTGAGTAAATATATTTGATATACTTTTATTATCATTCAAAATATAGGATCCCATACTTATTTATGATTTCTTGTCCTTGTCTATTATAGCGTAGACTTAGCTTTCATAGTGCAATAGAAAAACTCATGTGATCTCTGTCTTGATATGAGTGTGCATTTTACAAACAACATATGAGCATCTGGTTTTAGGAACAAAATTTGTATGACGTATACCAAAACAAATGGACAACTTACATGTCACTCGATTATTGGATTGAATGTTTGGAATGTCAACAAATGAGATGAATAACTCTCAAATTACACAAACATAAAGCTCTACATAGTGCAAATTAGTTATGATAAGATACTTTTCTAAGGCCCTCGCATTTAAGGTCATAACCCAAAAGTAGGAGGAATACTTTTTTGGTCCATGTGGCCTTAAAAGAGGAAAGAACCTCCTAAACAATTAGTAGTTGGACCAAAGCATGCTTTGACTCTAGCCCTATAATTTGATATGCTCAATACTTTCGAAAAAGGGTTTCTCCCAATGGTGCAATTGCCACCTTTCATTTATATGGATCCTTACAAATTCTTTAATGTATTATATTTAGAATTCTTGGCTTGTTTTGGGACCACAAATTTTGAAATTTCCCTTATGACCATTGCAATAGTCCTCAATGCTTTGTACTTTTCCTGAGTATAATGTATTTTTTTATAAGTGATGTAGATTTCTTGGTTTTTAATGTTTGATTGATTCAATGTTTGGACAATGTAAATAGAAAATAATGTTTAACCATTAACATACATGATATTTGTTAATATTAGATCACACACACACACACACACACACACACACACACACACACACACACACACACACACACACACACACACACACACACAAGTTTACCTTTTGCAATCACATGTATTATTGAATTATTCATTTTACTTTGTTCAACCTATCCATAACTTTCAAGGTAGGCCCTTGTAATTTTGATCACCTTATTCTATTGGAGGGGCATATTAAGCGTTATAATATGAGTCATATCACTAGAGGATCCAAATGTGCATTATGGAATGTATAGCATTTTGGACATGAAAGTAGAATCCCTTAATGATTGAGAGGGAGAGCTTGTGGGAACTAGAAGCCTCTCATGGTGGAGGGACCAAAATCATAGGCTAGACCTACGAAGTTGATTAGCCTTTATAAAATGGTGTCACTATGGTTTCAAAAATATAATAAGCAATTATTAAGTCCAAACTAATGTAAGTCTTGTTGTTTCTTCTTTATTTATGCATGAAAAGAGCATGAAAAAGAGCAAAAGCATGGACTAGATTATTTTTGATAATTATAATAATAACAAAGTGCATTCAAGCTTTGAAATGATATGGGATATTGAAAAATGTTATAATATATGCAACTTGCTATGTGGGATTTATATTCTAGGCCTTGGTATTTCCTTCTCTTTTAAGGAAGCTTGCTACATAGGGTTTATATTACAGGGCTTGACATTTCCCTCTCTTTTAAGAGGGATGCATGTTACACGCCACATTTTGTCATTAAGAAATGAAATCAAAGGATATGAAGTCAAAGTGAAATTATGCCTACCTTCTTTTCTAGGAGGTAGAGTACACAATAATATCCAATTTATGGCACAAAATTTGAGTTGGTTGCAACCTAGAACACATATACTTAATGCGAGAAATGAAGGTGTAAGTTTATAAACCATGAACACAAGAGACTATGCATTGTAGCATTACCATCAAGACTGGATAACCCTCCCTGTGATGCATGAACAAAACTTTGTAAAACATGGACAAAAGAGATTGTGCATTGTAGCATTACCCTCATGTCTAGATAACCCTCCCTTTGATGCATGATCTAGAGTAAAACATAATATCTTAATTTTATGGAAGGTTATATATGTGACAAAGAATGTAAACTAGTATATATAGATAAAAGAAGAAAATTTGAGGAAATTGTTACAAGTTCTTCACGCATTTTTTTGCAAGCCACTTTAGCTGCTCACATCTTATTTCACTATATTCAAAATAACATGTGTATATGATACTAAAATTAAATGAGATTTTTCCAACATGGAAAGATAGTAGAGTAAATGATTTGCAACAACTCTCAAAGTGAAAATTCAATTTTCTACAAAAAGTGAATTCTCAAAGGTGCATGAAAATTGGTCAAAACAACACTCGGTAATACTATTTGAAGCTCTAAGAAAAGTTGACAGTTTCTATCTAATTTCAAATCTCTTAATGGAAATACATGCCATACATATTAAAGTATTCGTCATGAAATTTTTAGTTTGGTTAAAAAAATTTGAGATGGTTTTGATTAGAAATACAAAAAGTTTTCAAATTTTTGGGAATATGGTCTTAAAGATGAACATAAAAATATACACTTCCTAGCTTATTTTGGCCCTTTCTAAAATTTTCAACTATTATCTCATGTTGATGTTTCCTAAAACCATTTCTTCTTAATCTTTCTCATTGATGAGAAATGGAATTTTTAGTAGAGGCCAAATTGCCACAAAAGTAGCTTTTTTGCTACAAGACTAATGTTAGGATGGTCATTGGTCTATTAGAAACCCCTTGCTCTTTCTTAGCCAACTTCCCATGGCACTATGCTAATGCATAGCATTAAGATATTATTCTATAGAGGTCTCCCCACCTTGTACACATATGTGGACCCCCAAAACATCATATGCATGTTCACATTATAACTTTGTGGAAGACAATAGTAGTGGTAAACACTTTAAATACTCCTAGGTTTTAGCAAATAATATGAAAAATAAAGAGCTAAGATCCATCGTGAAGAGCCCCATAAAATAGTAGACACATTAGATTTAGACCACCTTTATCATTGCACGTAGTTGGAGACGTGAATTAGTTTCCTAAGGACTATCAATAGACCTCTTGTCTAGTTTTAATTGGTTCATCTCATGTGGTATCAAAGGAATTTACAAAATCTAATAATTGACTTATATATTTTTATTACTCTTTTGTATTTTTGAGTCAAATCATTAAAGTGAACTATTATATTTTTCTTCATGACCCATATCAAGAATTAATGGTGGAAAACCTAATCTTCCAAATAATGTTCATTACCACACTTGCCAATCAGTTGACTAATGATATTCAATGTTTAAGTGTAATACTCCCACCACAACACTTCATATCAAGAAACGAATTCGGGCTTGAGGTGTTTTTATAAAAAATTACTCATTGAGCTATCACATAAGTGATCGCACGTAATTTTCTTAATATCGAGTATTGCATTAAATCAATTCTACAATCCAACACGAGAAGATGCCTCAATGTTCCCAACCAACAAAAAGCAAAGACACCTCGTAAATAATATTAGGACAGCTTGATCATGATTTTTTCTGCATTATATTTGATTTAGCATTCCCGATTCCATTTAATGCATCAAGGATTGCATTGATTTTGTAACCACAAGACAAATCACAAAATCCTTAATTGGTAGACGAAGAATGTGCAAGAACAAGCATGATATCGAGTAAGTTAAGTATCAAAGAGTATGACACGACTTTATAAACTAGATAAGTCATGAGGTAACTTGGCCAAAAACCACCAGATGAAGTTGTTTTTAAAAAAAAAGATGTTTTTGAAAAAATAGGCCAAAATTCATGACGTTTTTGACGCTCGGAGGGAGGAAAAGCATAAAATAATTATCCCCATGCCACCATCCAATAGGTAGGCAATCAAAATGTATTTTTAATAAAGCTCACTTAGCTCTTGACAAGTAGCCAACAGAATGAGTCGACTATATGCTCTCCCTCATGCCTATAAATACACCCCTCTCCTTCACAAAGAAAGCAAGAAGGAAGGCCTCTTGATGATGAAAATTTCTCTACTTCTCTTATCCATTGATGCTTTAAGATTGAAAGAGAAAAATACCCCCCTTCTACTTCATTTTCATTTTTCCTATCCCCTGTTACACCTTTGTCCATACGACCATACCGCTGTCGAAGGGTTTGTGAAAGCAATGTCGCAACCACAAAGGACCTTGATTAATTTCAAGATGGAAGATCAATCAAGTGAATGAATACAAATCTGCAACAGCAACTCCGACATAATGTGCATTGAGCAAAAGAATATTTTCATCAATCATGTCCAGCAACACTTAGTTTCAGTTCAGGCCTGATATGACTGCAATACAACTCTTAGAAACCACCTGTTTTGTGACAGGTACTGAAGAACAGTATAATGACAATGAACGTGATTTCATAGATTGTTTAAAGGATACCCAATGTTGTGTGTATGGAACCACATGAATCTGGTCGTTTCACATCTTACTTGTTTGCTTTTGTAAGCATGTATTAAACCTCTTGTACTTGGAGTTGGAATATATTATTGGTGAAGAATCCCCTCTAAAAAGAATGACTTCAATTTAGCCTCAATAGGCATATGTTAGCCTCAATAGACCTATGTTGTGTGTACAATAAGCTTCAGCAAAACAACAAACCACTTCTTCTCATAAGGCTTGCAAGGCTTT
Source organism: Lygodium microphyllum (assembly GCF_053477565.2). NCBI lineage: Eukaryota > Viridiplantae > Streptophyta > Polypodiopsida > Schizaeales > Lygodiaceae > Lygodium > Lygodium microphyllum. The sequence continues at coordinate 9,120,157 of NC_141137.1, read as the reverse complement.
TTGAAGGTCTTTCCATGGTGCATGTATATGAAACTGATCCAACCATATTTCCCATCTCTGTTCCTCCACTACAGTTTGTTGGTCGTTCTTGAGCTCATCCATTTGCTACGATGCTTCTGCATTTCAAGATTTGCTTCTGGCAGCAGACTTTTGGTCAACAATCACTTCACTCTGTGGTCATCCAGATTGGGTACTCACCCAACTCACTATCTTCCAATCACTGGCATGGAACCAGCACAAGTCTGAGTGGAGAGGTAAACTCAGTTCGCACAGGCTCTCTGAACATGCATCCGTTGTGAAACTCAATAGCCGCATCAGAATTCTATGATCATCTATGGTGCGAAAATGTTCAGAAGAATGAAGAACAAGAAGGATTCCACAATGAAGGTTATGAGGCGAGAGATCACACAGCCATCGATGTGCCTTGTAATGTTGCTTAAGTCCTGTATGAGGATGGCAAGGAAAAGGTCACTGCAGTTCCTGATTCTCCCCTTCTGCAGAGAAAACTGATAAAAGTTTCAAGCTTAACATGTTTCTTCCCTCGCGCAACAGAGAAGACCAAATTGGATTGGCTCTCTCAGCCACGAATTAGGTTTCCCTAGCTTGGTTGATGGTGGTTTCAATCTGCCTTACTGATGTAGTCCTTTCAAACTCCTTCCGTTCAATTTGTGTCGTTTCCTGTCCTCCATCCACATTGATTCCCGCAAATATACTCCCCGTTAAGACTGGCCTGTAGTTCCATTGCAGTTTAGAGAAATCATACCAAACAGCAGGCTGATCTATGCATTGCTCCTGAGACACCAGCCATGGCAGGGGAAAGCTTCAATGTGTCAAATAAAAATGCAATGGCTTCCCATAAGTAAACTTTCCCATCCAGCAAGACTACCATAAGGACTCCACATGATGCTAGCAGGAACATCACATCCCGAACAAAGCACGCAAGGTCAATTCGTATCAACCCTGCTTTGCAACTCCTGGCTGTCACAAGCGAGACAGCTCCTGAAACCACTGTGGTAATGAATAGCGCTCCTCCCTTCTTCTCCCTGTTTTCGCCATCCCCTTGCTTCTGCGTGTTTTCCCCTGCTTTTTTCTTCGGTGAACCAGAAAAAGCCCACTTTTTTAGCCACACTTTCCTCTCATACACACGCAGAAAAGCGGCATCTTTCATCTTCACGTCGCATGTCCCTTCAACTCTAGATCTTTTGCTTTGCTTCAAGCTTGGTAAAAGTACGAACACAAAGCATCTCAGAAAGATCCCAGAGGCTCACAAGAGCATCTGCACTCCCCACTGCAAAGTACCTCCCAGTCGGATCAATGGAAAAACAATAACAACCTGCTATGTGAGCATCAAGTGTGTGTAATGTAGAAAGAGATGGATAGGACAAGATATCCACCGTTCCATTCCCAGTTGTGAGGAAGTACAGTTCTCCAGTGGTATTCCACGCTATTTCATTCACCTCATAAGGAAACTTGCGCTTGTTGATTGGCTTGAATCTTTCCAATTCCTGGATGTGGAGGCTTGGTATCATTAGGTATTTTTGATGTAGCTGAAGAAGGAGAAGCCAAAGTCCTGAAGAATACGTGTAACACGTTCACCAGCATCAGTTGTGCTTTCCACTTGACCTTGCTCAACATAGGCTGAAAGCATCTCATCATGTTCACCACTATGCCTCCAACTCCTCCCCACTATACTCATATGCAGAAAATAAATGTAAATGCAACAACTAAGTATGTACAAAGTATCAAATCACACACACAACTTTCGGGTGGTTTTCACACCTCGAATGCGCAGCAATACGACATCTACCCCCTCTAATCCTGCACATCCTCCAGATGGGCCAACTACCCATGATCGTTATCATCAAGATCCACAAACAGATCATATCAACAAGATTATCTGTCATATCATCTGTCTCTTCTATTGGAGTTTCTTCTCGTTGCTCTTCTCTTGCAAATTTTTCCAATGCATAATCCTCATCATCTCTTTTCTTAAAAATCTTAATTCTTTTTCTTGCAATAGGCACTCTAAGCACTGTTCCATCCAATTCTGTCAACTCATATGTTGCATTATCAAAGACATGTCTAACTGTATATAATCCAAACCATCTTTTCACCATCTTCCAAATAATCTGCAATAACTTCCTCATTTTTCGCATAGCTCTAGTGTGGCTCTCATCCCAATAGAATTTCTGCCCCTTTCGAAGCAGCTGATATAAACAATCTGCTATGTGTGCAAAATGAGGTATCCAAATCATATAAAACACACAAGCTCCAATGAATCTCCGTACCTCTAAAGTGGTAGAACAATACTCCGCAATCTTGCCTATAGCATTTACCTTATCAGGTGAGGGTTTCCTGCCATAATATCCACACATATGCCCAACAATGACAACCTCATTCACTCCAAAAATAGATTTTTGCCCTGAAAGTGTCAAGTTCACTTCTTCTAACCTGGCCAAAATCTTCTCACATGCTGAAATATGATCAGCCACAAAGTATCTGCATCCCTGATCATTTAGACTCTCATTTTTCTCTTCTTCTGTACACCCCTTAATGGGCACATCATCCAAGAAAGGCATGGTAAGCTGAGGTATATAATCACGAAGGACCTTATGCATGGCATTCATCATATGCACAACAGAATTAGTGGCACCTTGAGGCAAGGTACACATCCTGACAAGCCCAATAGGAGTTCTCATGGTGGTTATGTCCCTGCTTTCCAAAGCCAGCTGAAACTGATCATACCCTGAATACAAATCACCTAAAGAATAGATGGCACGTCCAGCAAATGGCTCTGCAAACTCATCCACAACTGGACCTATACCAACATTCTTGATAGTAACTCTGTTCACTGGCTCGATGTCCTGAATAAATCGGAGAGTACCATTCTTCTTTGGAACTGTAAACCACCTGTTTGAGTATGGTGCAGATGAAGGCTCAAGAATTCCCATCCTGATTTTCTCATTCAATAAATCAATCAGCTTTGGCAGGTGTGCCTTAGGCACTGGAATAGGTCGAAGATTCCATGGAATATGAGGAATAGTAAAAATGACCATAGGAGCAACAATATCAGGATTCACACATCTAATCTCATGCGGGAAAAAAGCAAATCCCCTTCCATGTCGCTCAAGCATCTCCTGAAAGCATTGCTTCTCTATGGGTAGCAAAAAATCACCATTTCCAATTTTCAATTCAGCAAGAGTCTCTACTGAAAATTTATGACCAATATGCTCCGGATTCCTCAAAATTGGCTGTTTAGCAGCCCTCTCTATTTGCTGATCACTGTCAGGTGGAAGCGGTACAGCAACTGGCTTCACCTTCTTATCCACAGTTTTGTATTTCGTGTCAACCCTGGCTTCATTATGCTCTTCTGCATTACACAAATCTTGCTGTAAATCAGCAATTCTGCACTCCAATGGCTGAATATCCTCAGCCCTCTGCTCTATGGACTGCATAGAAACAGCCCTAAACTCTGGATGCTGAAATATTTCAGTAGTAAACTCTGTTGGCTGAAAGTTTTCAGCCCTCTGTGTCTCTGAAAGCTGAGCATAACCAGCTGGAAACTCTGTTTGCTGAATTTCTTCAGCACTCAACACTTTTTGCTGAGTTACCTCAGCCTCTGACTCAATTTGTGACATAAAATCTGCAATTTCATGAAACATGTCCAGGGACTGCACTAATACATTACTGTGACAATTCTGCATATCAGTTTTCAGCATATCTCCCATCTCTATCATCGTATCTGCACAATTCACACTGTCATACATCCCATCTATGTGCTCATCATCCTCCAAAATTCCTGCATTTTTCAAATTTTTCTCCTTCCTGCATATATACTGCCTGGCAGCTCTAGGCAACCTAGAAGTCTTCTGATAGCTCATTGAACTGTTTGCTGAAATCCCAACAAAACCGGAGGAGAAAACACTGCTGCCAGGAGGCGAGAACTCCAATCTCCTCTGCTCTGTACCACCGTCGTCTCGCGAAACGGCGGTACCTAATGAAAACCCGAATCCCTCACAGTGGGCAAAGGTGCATCTCTGAGAGTATCCCTGTTTCTAACATGGTTCACACACAGTCATAAACTGAACTGCTCTCATACCATCTTTACTGCGAATCCGTGCATAAGCAGATCCATCATCCATGACCTTTGTTTCCATGCGCATCTCTGTGATGAATGGCTATCCAAGAATTATGGGATAAGAGCATGAATCCTGCACAAAGAAATGAAAATCCTCCTCTACATCACCAATAGAAACCCTGATACTAGGACAGGCAGCATACAAATCACCTGCAGTGTTATTGGCAGCTCTCATACGCCACCCATGCTCTACATCCATAGGCCATCTATTACTCTCATAAACTCCACGAACTATGAGATTAATCTCTGAACCATGATCTACCAATGCAACATAAGGCACCTGTTTCTCTCCAATCTTTACCATCGTCTCTGTAGTTGCCCTAGCCCAATGGCTCCGCGAAAAGTAACTACGCGGTATCAAGACAGGCTCATCAATTTCAGCATAATGCATAGGCTGAACCCTCTTCTCTACCTGCGGAAAAACAGAAGCATTTTCAACCATAACCTCATCCTCATCCTCATCCAACTCCCCAATCAAAACTCCCTGTGTATCAGTGGTAGACAATGTATGTCTTTTCCTCTTCAGGACCTCCTGAAACTGATCCTGAAACTCTCTTTTTGAGATGCCCAAAATCTCAGAAATAGTGAAAGTCACCTCAATGCCAAGTATCTTCTCATTAAAGATTTTCTTCATGTCTATAGATGTCTCAATATCGGACATCAATCTAAACCCTGGCTGCTTTCTCTCTCTAGGCTCTTGCCTCTTTTCTCTCTTTTGAGCATCTTCCATATGTCGATCTGGCCCTGGTCTTGAAGATGGTCCTGCAGTAGGTGGAGTAACAAACTCACCCCCTCTAGTCTTTTTAGCTGCACTTGGATTTTCATCATCCCTCTTACGCTTCTCCTCAACAAGTGCATCAGCTCCCTGAGACTTAGCCAAATAAGCATAAATAGAGTACCTGTCAACATGCGAGTCCCAACCTGTCTCTGATCTGATGCTAGAGCCTGCACTAGTCAAAACAGTTTGCTGAATTTTCCCCTTGTTTGCAGTCTCCATAGCATAAGTCCATAGCGCTGACTGAGTCTCTGATCCCTTCTCAATATGGACTCCATATGCAGAAGCATCACCTCTAGCTGTCACATAAGAAGTACGCGCAGCCATGTCATCCACTAACTTCTTCATTCCACCTTTACCAAAGTTGGTAGCAAGTGGAGCTCCTGTTTCAGTCAACCAAATCTTACCATCTTGTCCCCAATATACCAAATTCTGCCTCCTTGCATCCTGAAAAGATTCACAATCCCTGCAATGCTGATGGTCTGTACTATCACACCAAATACATCTCCGATCTCTCCTAGGTGCACTAGGAGCACTCCTAGGTGTAGTAGGAGCACTGGAAGAAGTAGTAGGCACAGTCGAAGCAAACTGCTCCTTCAACTTTCCCACCAACTCCACTTTGACTGACTCCAGTGTCAAATCTGTTATGCCTTTGATTATGTCATCAAGAGAGGTAGGCACCGATGGAGCGGATGGTTTTGGAGCAGAAGGTGTAGGCATCGGTCGTGGAATAGGTGGAATAGGTGGAGTGGAAACAGTAGGCACTGGCATAGGCCAAGAAACTGGCTGAGGAGGAGAAGAAATAACAGGGATAGAAGCAGGCATAGGAGCTGATGATGGTGTAGGTGTCATGGAACCATTCTGTAGGCGAGTCTTCCATATCCTCCTCTTGGTCAAAGTCAAGACTGCATCCTGAGCATCCTGCCAATCCGTTTTAAGACCCATAGGCTTCGTGCGATCCTCAAGAAGCTCACCCAATTCTTCTTGAAGAGCAGGATCTGCAGCTTGCAAGAAAAGCTCAACTTTTTCAACATCCAATGCTCTCTTTGTTCAATGGCATCAAGCTGACTATACCTCTCTTCAAATTCTCGAATCAACTCTGATGCAGCTAGACCTTTATTTGGCATGTAGACCCACTCTCGGAATGACCACCGCGTAGCCATACCAAAGTCCTCAAGGAAGTATTCTTCTTTCAAGGCCTTCTTAAAATCTTGCCAATGTGTATTTTGAATAAAAAGATCAGTCACTTTTGCCCTCAAAGCGGGTGTGACAAGACGAAGGAAGTACTTACTCATAAGTCCAGCTGGAACTCCGAAAAACCCCATCTTGATCTCATATGTCTTCAAATATGCTGAAACATTACGGCCGTCAAATAGCTTCTTCTCATTCTCAACTGCTTCAATAGCCTTAGTCACGCTGTTTGCATTCTCCTGCTCCGAATAGAGTTGCCTTTGCTGAGACAATTGTTCTTGATGCAATTGTTGCTGCTGCTGCATATACAATTGTGTCTGCTGATTTTGGAGCTACATATACATGGACATATTCTGCAAAATCTGCTTTAGATCCTCTGTTGAAGTACTTGACGCAGCAGTCATTGATGGAGCTGAAGTAGACGCAGCTGAAATTGTAGAAGAGGCTGAAATAGAGGCTGAAGTATCTCCCATCCTGAAATTTCTGCGACGCTTTCATGTCGGGTTCACCAAAGATGTCGAAGGGTTTGTGAAAGCAATGCCGCAACCACAAAGGACCTTGATTAATTTCAAGATGGAAGATCAATCAAGTGAATGTATACAAATCTGCAACAGCAACTCCGACATAATGTGCATTGAGCAAAAGAATATTTTCATCAATCATGTCCAGCAACACTTAGTTTCAGTTCAGGCCTGATATGACTGCAATACAACTCTTAGAAACCACCTGTTTTGTGACAGGTATTGAAGAACAATATAATGACAATGAACGTGATTTCATAGATTGTTTAAAGGATACCCAATGTTGTGTGTATGGAACCACATGAATCTGGTTGTTTCACATCTTACTTGTTTGCTTTTGTAAGCATGTATTAAACCTCTTGTACTTGGAGTTGGAATATATTATTGGTGAAGAATCCCCTCTAAAAAGAATGACTTCAATTTAGCCTCAATAGGCCTATGTTAGCCTCAATAGACCTATGCTGTGTGTACAATAAGCTTTAGCAAAACAACAAACCACTTCTTCTCATAAGGCTTGCAAGGCTTTTTGAAGGTCTTTCCATGGTGCATGTATATGAAACGGATCCAACCATATTTCCCATCTCTATTCCTCCACTACAGTTTGTTGGTCGTTCTTGAGCTCATCCATTTGCTACGATGCTTCTGCATTTCAAGATTTGCTTCTGGCAGCAGACTTTTGGTCAAAAGTCACTTCACTCTGTGGTCATCCAGATTGGGTACTCACCCAACTCACTATCTTCCAATCACTGGCATGGAACCAGCACAAGTCTGAGTGGAGAGGTAAACTCAGTTCGCACAGGCTCTCTGAACATGCATCCGTTGTGAAACTCAATAGCCGCATCAGAATTCTATGATCATCTATGGTGCGAAAATGTTCAGAAGAATGAAGAACAAGAAGGATTCCACAATGAAGGTTATGAGGCGAGAGATCACACAGCCATCGATGTGCCTTGTAATGTTGCTTAAGTCCTGTATGAGGATGGCAAGGAAAAGGTCACTGCAGTTCCTGATTCTCCCCTTCCGCAGAGAAAATTGATAAAAGTTTCAAGCTTAACATGTTTCTTCCCTCGCGCAACAGAGAAGACCAAATTGGATTGGCTCTCTCAACCACGAATTAGGTTTCCCTAGCTTGGTTGATGGTGGTTTCAATCTGCCTTACTGATGTAGTCCTTTCAAACTCCTTCCATTCAATTCGTGCCGTTTCCTGTCCTCCATCCAGATTGATTCCCGCAAATATACTCCCCGTTAAGACTGGCCTATAGTTCCATTGCAGTTTAGAGAAATCATACCAAACAGCAGGCTGATCTATGCATTGCTCCCAGAATTCATAGGCCCTCCCTCGCTTGACCACAGTCGATCCTCTTCCTCGTATCCACAGGAACCAAGCAAGTTTCCCCTAAGACACAGCTAAAGCCGATGCCTCCTGATTTCTCTGATGAGATGAACACTGCCACACTCGAGAAGATGTCTGGTGCACCATTCCCAATAGCCAGGAGAGAGACACCAGCCACGGTAGGGGAAAGCTTCAATGTGTCAGATAAAAATGCAACGGCTTCCCATAAGTAAACTTTCCCATCCAACAAGACTACCACAAGGACTCCACATGATGCTAGCAGGAACATCACATCCCGAACAAAGCACGCAAGGTCAATTCGTATCAACCCTGCTTTGCAACTCCTGGCTGTCACAAGCGAGACAGCTCCTGAAACCACTGTGGTGATGAATAGTGCTCCTCCCCTCTTCTCCCTGTTTTCGTCATCCCCTTGCTTCTGCGTGTTTTCCCCTGCTTTTTTCTTCTGTGAACCAGAAAAAGCCCACTATTTTAGCCACACTTTCCTCTCTCACACACGCAGAAAAGCGGCATCTTTCATCTTCACGTCGCATGTCCCTTCAACTCTAGATCTTTTGCTTTGCTTCAAGCTTGGTAAAAGTACGAACACAAAGCGTCTCAGAAAGATCCCAGAGGCTCACAAGAGCATCTGCACTCCCCACTGCAAAGTACCTCCCAGTCGGATCAATGGCAAAACAATAACAACCTGTTGTGTGAGCATCAAGTGTGTGTAATGTAGAAAGAGATGGATAGGACAAGATATCCACCGTTCCATTCCCAGTTGTGAGGAAGTACAGTTCTCCAGTGGTATTCCACGCTATTTCATTCACCTCATAAGGAAACTTGCGCTTGTTGATTGGCTTGAATCTTTCCAATTCCTGGATGTGGAGGCTTGGTATCATTAGGTATTTTTGATGTAGCTGAAGAAGGAGAAGGCAAAGTCCTGAACGAATACGTGTAACACGTTCACCAGCATCAGTTGTGCTTTCCACTTGACCTTGGTCAACATAGGCTGAAAGCATCTCATCATGTTCACCACTATGCCTCCAACTCCTCCCCACTATACTCATACGCAGAAAATAAATGTAAACACAACAACTAAGTATGTACAAAGTATCAAATCACACACACAACTTTCGGGTGGTTTTCACACCTCGAATGCGCAGCAATACGACACCGCCTAGCATAATGCTGGCGAATTTTTTCTAGACAACTAGCAACTCTCCCTGAACTACAATGTCAATTTCGCCTGACATCCATGGCTTCGTGTGGTCATAGAGATTCAAAAAGCCCATTCGAAGCAAGGGAATCAAGTAGTGCGACTAATGGAGAAAATGAGGCGGTAGGAATTAGAAAAACCTCCATTACAACAAACCTGATAGAGATAACATCTCATCGGTTTGGAAAAAAAATAATATTTTATAAGCTTATTGCTATATTTGGGTTTAAACGATTATAAACACATTCTAAAGAAAATGCATATGAATTGTTGCTTAGGAAAATAACATAAGTAATATAATAATTAACTATTCAATGAAAAGACTCTTGCACTTAGAAAAGGATTATATGCCTATCATTAAGAAAATATCGTAATTATGGTTTATTTCGTGATATTTACTATTATTTCATTGATGATGTATGTGATCATAATAACAGAAAAAAGGTAGATGGTGTTAGGGAAGGGAATATTTTTCAAATTTTCCTTAAAAATGACTATCTATATTCATTTTTCTAATGATAAGCAAATGCATACGATTTTTATAATACTTTGTAGAAAATAATTTAGATAATATCATGAAATAATCAATGAATTAAATCAACAAAAAATTGTACATGAAAATATATACTAGACATGCATAAATTAGGTGCGTAGTAATATAATTTGATGTTTGAAAGATGAAAGAAAAAGTGTACTTATGACTTTTGCATTGCCTAGAATAAATGTTTCAGAAAAACAATCAACATTGCACTTCGAATAGAGCTAAATGAAAATTGTTCCTTCTAGATAATGTTGAAAGTTTCGACTGACATAATTAATTAAACCATAAAATATGAGTAGAATAAAATAAAAATTATTTTCTTACCAAAAAAACATGCAATGTTAATATTAATGATTATATTAGCGAGAGCGTAATATCATAAGTTGACCCATGTATGAATCAATCAGAAAACCTAACCTAAAATATCGAGAAAATTGAAGCAAAAATAACTATAAAATACTCGATAACCTTGAAACTATAAGTATTAGGAAATTAAATAAATATCACAAGTCTATAAGACTTTTTGGACATTGATAATAATTTTTCAATACAAATTCTAAAGTCTAAACGGACTTGGAAAAGCATTTGAAATCTTAATAAGCGTGGGTTAGGGCAGTGCAGTGCATGAATTGCCTACCATAGGTATAAATGGCCATATTATCATTTAGGACAGAAATACCAAATTTTTCATAAGGATAAAATAGACTTTAGATTCACGAAATAACTTGCAGTCTGAAAAAGAGTTGCAAGTAGGAAGCGAAACCCTAAGGATAAGGTGGGACCTTAAAAGAGAAACCCTAGATTTGGGTGGGATTACTTGCTGTTGTTTCTTTTTTATTTGTGCATGCATTGATGGTTTTACAGGAAAGATTGATTGTTCTTGCAACAATTAGATCTAATTGTAAATATATAATCATGATAATAAGAGGAAAGATCATGTATCCACAAGTATAGACATGGAACCCTGCTCCAAGGGGGATTGTTTTGTATTGCCGCGAGGAGCTTTGGATTGGCCTCGACATAGCGAGAGGTCACTCGGTGACCAATTTATTAGGCAGGAGGAGACATGAGTGTTAGGGGGGTCTGGTTGTAAATCTCTCAATCACTCCTAGAAAAACTACCTGACCCTCACACGAATAAGGATTGGATCTTGGAGTCCTTGGTACTAGTGAAGAGACGAAAATCTTGGAGAGTTTCTTTTCTTTTGCATAGACAGAAGGGATTTTCTGGTAAACAGAGGTTTATCTTGTGTGTAGACAGAAGAAAAAAATCATTGTGAATAGTTTTGCAAAATAATAAATAAATATGTTTTGCCAAAAGAATGTTTTCTCTATCTTTGTGTTGTGCCCTAAAAATTACGTGAAGGAATCTATGATGACAGGTTAATTAATGAAGCTACTTTTATATGCCATAACTTAATGTGATAGATAATTAGAAAACTAAAGAAAACCATTTGTGGGAAGTGGGTGGGCGAGATCCCTGAAGGATAATAATTCCTATGGATAGATGGTCCTGGTAAGCTCTCTTAAGAGATTGAACGAAACAGTAATTAGGAAAAATTAGGTAGAGCTAAGCATTGACTTACCTAGGGTCAAGTCTTAAAACCTTGATCAGAGATCATCCTACGGGAAAAGTGCGACAACTATGCCAAAACTCTGTTAAGGTTCCCTGAATCCTAACCAGTTACTAGAAAAAAGCATTGCACTCTATGAATCAATGGTAACTATGATCACTCCAAATGGATGAGAAGCCCTTGTGGGACACCTCCGATGGAACTAGCTGATGTATTAAGACCTGAGTTGTCAAATTAGGACCCCAAGCTTGCGAGTTCATCCTCATGGGGATGACTGATATCTTCTGTTTACAGGGTGTGGGCTCTGGGAAACCTAGATGATAGACCCTGTGCATTCTCGTGAGTGCTAGGAAAAACCGTCTAGGATAGTTCCCCGATGGACCACTAAAACCTGCTGCCAGGGAATTGTTAGGTAGGTACATGACATCAAGTATCTAACTATTGTTGGACAAATTGCTCATGCCTTGAGCTATTTACATTAAGAAAAACTATAAGATTCCTATAGTTGAATCATTAAATATGAGTATATCCTCATCCATGCTGACAACCTTATCCACAATGACAAGATTAAATATTTGAAAAGAGACTCAAAGCCGATTCGAGCTGTTGAGATATTATACCCTGTTGGTGCCTTTGAGTTCTTTGAAATCCATGACCCTAATGTTAAAGTCAATGTAAATATCTAGTTGATCTCAAACAACAATAAATTTATACACATTCAAATAACCAAGATAGTATCTTCCAATTAGATAATACTTCGATCATTCATAGTCATAATCTATCAAATCCTTGAATGTGATAGCTATCCAACTTATGATATTAGGGCTCTTTAACTAAGAAAGAATCCCCTCAAGTATTGTATGTTTTTAAAGCCAAACTATTTGGAATGTCCCCATTACACAACTGTTCATTAATAAAATGACATCACTTACATGCAATAATAAAGTAAAAACATTATCACAGTTTTATTTTTGTTAAAGAAAAATAGAACTTTAAAATTTTTGCAACACTGCTCAAAACAAGTATAAGGGATAAAATCTAAGCCAAACATCTAAAACACAAAGAAAATGGAAAGATAAAAATGGAATTTCTTATGATGAAACTAAATAGATTAGTTTTCATAGACCTAGCTTCAAAAATAACTCACTCTACCATTTTATCACATGTTAATTTGATGTTGGAGATATCCTAGACTAGTTTTAGGACCGTATATGTAAATTTTTTTTGGTGGAGTGAAGTTTTGGGAAGCTTTGGAAAAATAGTGGGAGGGTGAAATAGAATTTAATTTTGAGAAAATAAAGTGAAAAAAAAATCCTAAGAGATGAAATATGCTAAAATTAAACACATGTTCCTATTTTGGTTAAAAAGAATGAAAATTCATGGAAACATGATTGTATTCTTTCCCCCCTCTTCTCTATATTAACATATCCTATTAGGCAAGTTTTTCTACATTGTCAATTAGGACATGTCCTTTCTACTAGAGTTCTTAGAGGTGAAGAGAAGCTCATTCTTTCATGTTACACTGAAGATTAAGTCTCTTCACACTCTACCTATTTTGGGACATCAACCTTTTCATGAGAAAGAATTGAAAGATAAATCAATTCTGGCAAAGTAAAATAGGCAATCATCATCATCATTTGACTTAGAGAAACGGATTTCAAAATTGGAGTCCTATTATGTGAATATTCAATTTGCCTCATTACATTTGGAAGGGTTTGTGTTACTTGGTGGAGATACATTAACAAGGAGAACATACTAGTAGAGAAGTGGGATGCATTTGGGACACTTATGACTAAGGTCTTTGTTTCCCCTCTTGAAAAAGAGAAATTGACATGAAGATGGTATGGACAAGAGCAAATAGATCTAAGTGTGCCATGTTATATAAAGCAATTCCTCAACCTCACCATGTACATAGAGAGTATAAGTGATAAAGCTAAACTCCACAAGCATAGTTGGCTGAAAATTATGAAGCAAAGGTAAACCTGATTACTTTGGAAATGGGACCCATAGATGTTGTACTTGGGTGTGATTGACTGATGACCTCACCCAAGATTACTATGGATTTATCATAGTTGTATATGGAGTTTTCCTTTAATGGGCAGCTTATCCATCTATAAGGAATCCCTAGTAAATCTAATTTTTAGCTTATCACCATTAGGAAACTCTAGAAGGAGCACAAGTGGCACTCTCCATTAAAAAGTTTGATTGTTCAATCCAAGAATTCAATCGATCATCTAGCATTGAAAGCTCTCCTTGAGGGATACAAAGATTTGTTTGAAGTGCCTACTTTATTACCTCCTAAGAGAGTAGTGGATCACCCTATAGATTTGGAGCCAAATTCAAAGGCAATCAATAATCCACCCTACAGATTGTCTAAATGTAAGTGTGAAGAAGTAGCCAAGGAAATCAAGGAGCTTCTAGAGATGGGAATCATTGAGCCTAGTTTTCCACCATATGCCTCTTTGGTCTTGTTAGTGAAGAAGAAAGATGGACCCTTCAGGATATGTATAGATTATAGGGATTTAAACAAGATCATAGTGAAGAATAGCTATTCAATCCCTAGAGTAGATAGTTTTCTTGATGAGATCAAGAGGGCTAGGTTCTTTATCAGATTTTATCACATTTGTATGCAAGTGGGTGATGAAGTTAAAACTACCTTTAAGACTTATCATGGGTCATACCATTTCTTGGTGATGCCATTTAGGCTTACTATTGATCATGATACTTTTTAGAGTCTGATGAATAAGATTTTATAGCCTTTTCTATTTTAGTTTGTCCTCATTTTCTTTGATGACATAATGATTTATAGCAAGACGCTACAAGATCATATGTCACATATGAGGAATTTTTTGATGTATTGAGGCATCACATACTCTTTGCTAAGGAGAATAAGTGTTTTTTTAATGTAGACTAGGGTAGAGTACTTAGGCCATATTGTTAGTGAGAAAGGGATATAGGTTGATCCTAAGAAGTTGTAGTGTGCCACCAACATCTAACACCACTACTTCAGTTAGAGGATTTCTTGGTCAATCATCATTCTATCGTAGATTCATTAAGCATTATGTGACTTGTAGCTAGCAGCTTCAAATAGTTAAAGAAACTCCTTACTTCTACTCCTATTTTAGTATGCTCAGATTTCTCCAAGGAGTTTACCATATAGTGTGATGATAATGGCCATTACATAGGGGTTGTTTTACTACAAGAGCATGGAATTGTTGCCTTTGAAAGTTGCAATCTATTATAAATGTCTATGACCAAGAGATATTAGCTATTCTATATGCAATAAAGAAGTGGCATCATTACTTGTATGGTAGTTGGTTTAGAATTCAAAGTGATCACAAGTTCCTAAAGTATTTTCTTACTCAATAAAATCTCACTCCTAAGTAGGATAAGTGGGTAGCTAATCAAGGATTAAGGACAATCTAGTAGCTAAATCTCTTTTTAGAATGTGGACACGTAAAGTTTTAGCTATGACTGAGCTACATAGTGCTTTGATTGAGGAGTTACAGGAGGCCTACCTTTAGGATGATGGTCTCAACCATGTTTTTCAGAAATTATGGCAAGGTCTCATGGAAAAACTCACATTATCAGCTTAAAAATAGCGTAATCTAGCTTAATGGCAAGATTGTTATTCCCTCTACTTCTTCTTTCAAGCTAAAAATTATAGAGAAGTTGCATTCTTCACCTTTAGAGCTAGACATTTTGGAGTCTCTAAAACCTATGATAAGATTAGAAAAATATTTTATTGGAAATGGCTGTGGAGAGTTGTTAAGGATTATATTATGAAGTGTATGTCTGAATAATAATAGCACTCATAAGTTAGGTGGTTTATTGTAACCACTACTTATTTGTGAGGGCAAGTGGACGCATGTTACCATGGGCTTCATTACTGGCTTACCTATTTGTGAGGGCAACTGGATGCATATTACCATGGACTTCATGATTGGATTAGCTACTATAAAAAAGGGATGGAATAGTATCTATATAGTAGTGGATAGACTCACCAAGGTAGTGCATTTTCATTCATACCAAGACATAAGTGGCTAATTAGTTTATGGAGCTGATCTTTAGATTATATGGATTACTGCAAGTGATTCTACATAATAGGGATTCAAAGTTCAAATGCAAATTTTGGTAGGTGGTATTCATATCCATGGGCACTAAATTGACTCTTTCTATAGCCTATCATCCATAGACTTATGGCTATAACCTTACTCATGCTACCCTTGGAGGCTATGCATGGTAATAAGGTGCCCTTATCCAAAGTCATTTTCGATAACAAGATCAATCCTTATGGAAAATTCAAATTGAAAAGAATACATACCCTTCTTTAGTAGTGCAAGGTGAATCTTAAGAAGGCCCAAGATCAAATAAATATGTATATTGATGAGAAGAGGTGACCTTTAGAGTTCTAGGAAAGAGAATTAGTTTTGTTGAAAGTATCCAAGTCTCGTTACTCTACTTTATCCTCTACTTTGAAGGATGAATCTAGTAATAAGCTTGCTTATAGGTTTTATTTACCTTATATGATCCTAAAGTGTATTCGAGACTTGGCGTATAGACTAGAACTACCCTCTTCTACTAAGATTCATAATGTGTTTCATGTTAGTAAGCTCAAGTAGTTTTATGGTACTCATATGGATACAGTTGATGAGTTGTCTCATATAGATGAATAAGGTCTTATTCAATATATACCTGAGAGATCATAGGTCATTGTGAGAAGAAGCTTTGATCTCATTCTATCATTGAGTATTTGATGAAATGGAGAGGTTTTCCACCTAAAGAATCTTGTTGGAGGCTTGAAACTCTATTAGATGAGTTTCATTGCCTACAAAATACATTAGTGTGGTTGAGGCCTCTAGCTATAGTGGAGTCATTTATGGTGCATACACAATTTAAATAATAGTCTATTATAAAAGAGTTTTTATCTTACCTAATTTTCAAAAATATGCCACCTACATAGAGTCAGAATACTCTTCAATAGGTACACTTTGACATGTGGCATGCTTCATTTGGATACTTCTGCTAGAAGTTATAGTAGGTTTTGTTAAGTAGGGTCTGTTCCTATAGCAAGTTGTCTATTTATTCTTGAGTTTGTTTCTTGAAAATCGAAAGGCTTCAATTTCTTTTTGAAGATATTCTGATCATGTACAGCTAAGGCTTTCTTTCATGGCTTCATTTCAATTAATATGTATTTAATTCTTCATTTATTTTCCATACTTTATATGGCTGAAATCAGAGTGATACTCTATTTCATCCATCCTTCTTAGCCCTTGTAAGTTTTTTTTGGGCAAAAACCTTTGGGCATTGATGGATTATAAGAAGTTGTGAATATATATTTTGGTGTGAAATTGTCAATAATACCTTATCACACTAATATATGTATAAAAGATGTGAGACATCTAAATTTTGACATATTTTG
Source organism: Lygodium microphyllum (assembly GCF_053477565.2). NCBI lineage: Eukaryota > Viridiplantae > Streptophyta > Polypodiopsida > Schizaeales > Lygodiaceae > Lygodium > Lygodium microphyllum. The sequence goes on along the minus strand of NC_141137.1, from coordinate 9,103,447 downwards.
CACTAATACAACTAGTGTCTCTCACATCACCTCCTTATTCATAGCTTTCATGGATTCTCTCTCTTCTTTCCTATCTTTTTATTCTTTCTCTCTCCTCTTTTCTCTTTTCTCAGCTTTTTTTTCTCTCAACTCTCATACATAATGAAATTGGTCTATGTTTTATTTGGTGTACAGAAAGAGTAAGAATAGATTGAAAGTATATAAAGTTAATGGAGAGTTGATAACTACTTTTCCAATCTACACATCTTGAAAAAAACCTTCGTTATTGCTCCTTATGCAGTCTCTTGTATCACAATTAATAAAGATATATGACAAACCCATGAGATCATAGAAGGGGAAATTGGAAGTAAGGATGAATACTAATTAGAAATGGATCATTGACATGACCAAGATAACTTAGAGAAAGTTGATGATTTGGTAGTCGTCCTTGTAAAAGAAAAATCATTTGAATATTCAAGTGTCTACCATAGTCTCTATTAAAAACATAAATTAACTCTACCTATTTTCATACTCTCTTTAGCATTTATTTTGTTGTTAAAAGCTTTTTTAGCTAAACCTCTAGCTTCTAATCCTCCTATGAATGAGATTCATAAACATTTGATCCACAAAGTACATGATTGACTCATGAACAAGACTCATAAACAATCGACTCATGAACAAGAGTCATAACTAGACCCAAGGGGGACCTTACAAAACATGTGAGACACCACATTGTTACGTGAGCGGTAATCGAGAGCAAGCCTCACTCACAACCCGATAATGAGATGTTAAGAAGTGCCGGTTGGGGTAATTGACTTTGTTGGATACACAACACAACTTGAAAAATTCAAATATTTGATAATACACCACGAAAAACATAACAATAAAGAATTGCCTCTTGTAGCTCAAACAACTAAAACCCTAATCTGGGTAGAGCATCACACAACCACAACTCAACAAAAAAAAATCCAACAATTTGAAAATAAACCAAGTGAAAAAATATTCTCGTACCTTAACAACCATGATCCGACGCTCGGCGCTTTGACATCCAAAGGCTCCGACTTTCAAATTAGCATGACAAGAGCTCACTCTAGCATGCGACCCTCCACTCTCTTCTCTCACAAAATACAATTGTAATCAAGGGGGAAGGCTCTTAACTCTCCATTCTCATCTCTTTATATAGTTTTCTATCCACACTCATACACATTAGGCTTTTTGCTTTCACCTTTTGGCTTTTGCTTTTCTACTGCTTTTCACTATTTTCGTTTTTTCTGCCCTATGCCTGTTTGCAACTTGTTTGGATCATAACTTCGTCATTTGAACTCCAAATATAGTTGTTCGGGTACTCAAAACGATCGGAACGCATCTGAGCGACAAGCCATCGTGGGTGGAATTACGAAAATCTATCAAAAATGGGAAAAAAATACTAATTTTCGTAAATTGCATCATTTTTTCTCCATCTTTAACTTGGACGACTTATTCCCTTCCTTGGCCTATTGTTCTTCTAATTGCACATGCTTTCAGCACACATGTCCTCTTTTTCTTCAAGAAATACTCACTGACAATGTAAAACGTACGACATTTTCCTTTGATCCTTGAGTCTTCAAAATAAATATTCTCTGGATATGAACCTGTTTTTTTTTAATGCAGTGTGTTCTAGTAGGAATATGGTTTTTTGAAATGAACTCCGTGCCGAATCATTCATGATTTGAAATAATATGCAAAGTTGGATCGATGATATGCAACAAATCAATCAATGTTCCATACAAAAATTATGAATGCACTGAAGAAGTTGTGCCTAGCCTATCTAGATGTAATCATGCATCATGCAAAATGCAAACAAAATTTCTTGATTGATTTAAAATTCCTTATCCTCACCTCTCAACTCTCATAAAAAAGATATGATATACTCCACTCCACCCATCCAAAATCTCACAATCACTCTAGAAATTGATGGTCCTCAAGATGTTGACCAGATAAGAACAACCCATCTCACAATTGGTGGCGTCCTTCACGACCCTCCAAACTCACACAACCTCCTTACACACTCAACCAGAGGTTCCTAACTTTGTGATGAACATCCCAAATGGTGTGTGCAATAATTGTGCGTGCTCAATGACAGGTGCTCTCTCATGTGCACGTGCATCTAAAATTTACTGCATATAGTTGCAGCGGACCTCATGCCGTGCAAGTGCTCAATGATGGTGCAAAACATGCATAATCCCAATCCATGGCATGGAAGTATTTGATAAGAACAGGAGACGACCCTCGAGTGCAGTGCATCAACAAGTGCAACGTGAAGTGCTCGTGAATCCATAATCCCCATGATGTGCAAGAGTCTCGACAAGAATACATACCTAGCTCCTCAATGTTCAGTAGCTAATAGCAAACCCCAACTTCAATCTATCAAAAAAAATACTAAGCTTAGCCAAGGCTATCAAGTTTCACACTCAATAAATCAAACAAAATGACATAAACAAATCCTATGCTAGTCAAACACAAGAAATCCAATTACAAAATAACTAAACAAATTGTCACGCAAACAACTAAGCTAGCAAAAATCAAACCTAACTACAATTTGACTAGGGCTTTTCAGTTTTTAGAAAAACGGTTGACATATTTAGCCCTCCCCCTAGTCTGCAAACATTCATGTGCAGCAGTTGCTTTCATAAATTGATGCAACATTTATGATCCAATCAAAAATTGAATCCAATGATCTATCCACAATCTTCTCAACAAACACAAATGGCACATTTTTCTCAAACAACTCTTTTACATGTAGACAAAACTCATCCATGAAATTCTCATCAAAATCCTTGAGACAATCTTCTCCATCTAAGGAAAATACCTCATCCTCCAAATTCTTCACATCCCTCAAATCATAACCACACTAAAAAATGTTCAAATCCCAAAAATCCCAACCATAATCCAAAATCGTCATATCCCACCCATCCTCCCTAGGAAAAACCATGTTACTTTTGGAGTCTCTAAATAAAGTTTTGACCCTTTCTTTGTTGCCAATCTCAAATTCATCCACTGATTCATCTATAACTTCTCCTAAAGATACTATGTAAGGATCTCCCAACTCAATATCCAAATGAAACACAAGATCAAAAGGAGTCAACTTCGGACTCATAACACCACAAAAACCAACAACATCCACAAATGGGGTCACTCCAGGACACCCAGCCACATCACTCAACTCATCAACAATACAAGACTCCATCGAGTCTTTCACACACAAAGAGTGATAAACACCTTCCATAGTATCCTTACAAGAAATCTCACAAGAAACTGATGAAGAAACTTTCACCTCTACATCATCACGAATACCATCTTTACTATACAACAATTTTGGGTCTAAAACCTCAACCAAAGACTCCTTAAATACCAAATCCCCAACTACTTCCTCACAAATACCTTTCAATTTTATTTTCTTGATTTTAAACCTCTCTCCCCTCAAATTCTCAATCCTTTTTAAAGACTTACTCAAATTCTCTCTCACATCCTCATCAATGTCACTCTCAAGATCCTCAAAACCCCAATCAGAATCATCACAAATCCTAGGAGAACTCAAAGAAACTGAAAGACTATCAGATGAAGTTTTCTCTTCGTCATTTTTGCCTAAATCAACCAAACAATTATCTACACAACTATCAAGAAGCATGAAGCACAACATCATCAACACCACAAACAAAAGCCTCTCTAGGGCTACTCAAAATATCACCAAATAACTCACAAGACTCAACTGAGTCAACAACACCAATACCAAAATCACAACATGAGTCAGAACCTAAAACCTCCATACTCTCTTGATCATCAAACTCATAACCAAACTGACAACAAATCTCCACAAACTCTTTAGGCAACAAATTCAAACCCTTAACTTCATCTTGAAAACTTACAGTTTCTAAGCCCTCCCCCTCATGGTCTTCTAAAAAACTCAAAAATTCATCCTCTATTCTCTCTTCATCTTTCAAGCAATCAGATCCATCTATACTATCACCAAGGCAAACAAGCTCACTCTCTAAATTGTCTTTACTTTCTTCAACACTGCCATGACTATCAGAATTTTCATCACACCTTCCCTCATCAGAAATATCAAAACTTTCTTGACTCTCATCCTCTCCCAAAGAACATGAAAACTCTTGGTCCTTAAAACAATATGGTCTCTCATTTTCTTCTTTACAACTTAGATCCATCTTTAGCTCATCTCTAAAGTCCTTAAGCTCCAAAGTATCATTAGTCGATCCCTCTTCTTTAGTTAAATCACTAATCACTGAACTAGAAGTATCCGTGGTCAATGGGTATGAATTCACACTCCTAGACTCTTCACTCCAATCAGTTAAACAAGTATTTTTCTCCTCAACCACCCTAGGGATTTTCTCCTCACATACTTCAATTGATTTCTCACAAGTCAACTCATCTCTCCTAAATAGAGAATATAGTATACCTCTCTCAGGATAGGCATAACTAAAACTTTTCTCTCAACTCGCCTTGAACTCAACTTTTCCCTTGGTTCATCAAACCCTAACTCTTTTTTTTCTTTTGGTCTTCCTCTCTTGATATTGGGCTATCTTCACCGCTTCCTCAAAAGTCTTAGGGTCTTTTACCTCTAATTTCACTCTCCAATCTTCTAATTTTAACCCATTTACAAAATACATTACTAGGGCTATCTCATCTTCTAACAATGTTAAACTCCATCGATTCCACAATCTTTCAAACTCCCTAGCAAAATCCTCAACACACTGATCATCTTTTTGAACACAAGTTTCTATTTTCACCCAAATCTCACTTTGACTTTCTCTTTTTTTAAACCTAGATAGAAAAGCATTTTTTATAGTCTCATAGTCCAATTTTTGTCTCTTAAATTTCAGTCTTGTCTCAAAGTCAAGCAACCAATTTCATGCTTCTCCCTACAATTGATACCTAAGAACCTGGAGTTTATCCTTAGGGTCAGTCACTCTCTCTATTAAACAACACAGCTCTATTTTTTCTAAAAATCTTTCGGGATCTTCAGTATGATTACAATAAAACTCAGGAAAATCATTAGCCATTTTCAACAATCACAAGAAATCAAAACAAACTCACATTCAAAACAACAACAATGTCAATTTTGGCACTCCTCAGCGGGGGCACCAAAAAAGAGATGTTACGCGATCGGTGATTGAGAGCAAGCCTCACTCACAACCCGATAACGAGATGTTAAGGAGTGCCGGTTGGGGTAATTGACTTTGTTGGATGCACAACACAACTTGAAAAATTCAAATATTTGATAATACACCACGAAAAACAAAACAATAAAGAACTGCCTCTTGTAGCTCAAACAACTAAAACCCTAATCCGGGTAGAGTATCACACAACCACAACTCAACAAAAAAAATCCAACAATTTGAAAACAAACCAAGTAAAAAAATATTCTGGTACCTTAACAACCACGATCCGACGCTCGGCGCTTTGACATCCAAAGGCTCCGACTTTCAAATTAGCATGACAAGAGCTCACTCTAGCATGCGACCCTCCACTCTCTTCTCTCACAAAATACAATTGTAATCAAGGGGGAAGGCCCTTAACTCTCCATTCTCATCTCCTTATATAGTTTTCTATCCACACTCATACACATTAGGTTTTTTTCTTTCAGCTTTTGGCTTTCACTTTTCTACTGCTTTTCACTATTTTCGTTTTTTCTGCCCTATGCCTGTTTGCAACTTGTTTGGATCATAACTTCGTCATTTGAACTTCGAATATAGTTGTTCGGGTACTCAAAACGATTAGAACACATCTGAGTGACAAGCCATCGCAAGTAGAATTACAAAAATCTATCAAAAATGGGAAAAAAATACTGATTTTCGTAAATCGCATCATTTTTTCTCCGTCTTTAACTTGGACGACTTATTCCCTTTCTTGGCCTATTGTTCTTGTAATTGCACATACTTTCAGAGCACATGTCCTCTTTTTCTTCAAAAAATACTCGTTGACAATGTAAAACGTACGACATTTTCCTTTGATCCTTGAGTCTTCAAAATAAATATTCTCTGGATATGAACCTGTTTTTTTTAATGCAGTGTATCCTAGCAGGAATATGGTTTTTTGAACTGAACTCCATGCCCAATCATTCATGATTTGAAATAATATGCAAAGTTGGATCGATGATATGCAACAAATCAATCAATGTTCCACACACAAATTATGAATGCACTGAAGAAGTTGTGCCTAGCCTATCTAGATGTGATCGTGCAACATGCAAAATGCAAACAAAATTTCTTAATTGATTTAAAATTCCTTATCCTCACCTCTCAACTCTCATAAAAAAGATATGATATACTCTGCTCCACCCATCCAAAATCTCACAATCACTCTAGAAAATGATGGTCCTCAAGATGTTGACTAGATAAGAACAACCCATCTCACAATTGATGGCGTCCTTCACAACCCTCTAAACTCACCCAACCTCCTTACACACTCAACCAGAGGTTCCTAACTTTGTGATAAACATCCCAAATGGTCTATGTAAGAATTATGCGTGCTCAATGACAGGTGCTCTCTCATGTGCGCGTGCATCTAAAATTTACTACATATAGTTGCAACGGACCTCATGCCGTGCAAGTGCTCAATGATGGTGCAAAACGTGCATAATCCCAACCCATGGCATGGAAGTATTTGATAAGAACATGAGATGACCCCCGAGTGCAGTGCATCAATAAGTGCAACGTGAAGTGCTCGTGAACCCATAATCCCCGTGATGTGCAAGAGTCTCGACAAGAATACATACCTAGCTCCTTAATGTTCAGTAGCTAATAGCAAACTCCAACTTCAACCTGTCAAAAAAAAAAACCAAGCTCGACTAAGGCTATCAAGTTCCACACTCAATAAATCAAATAAAATGACAGAAACAAATCCTATACTAGTCAAACACAAGAAATCCAATTACAAAATAACTAAACAGACTGTCACACAAACAACTAAGCTAGCAAAAATCAAATCTAACTACAATTGACTAGGGCTTTTCAGTTTTCAAAAAAATGCTTGACAACGTGAGTTCAAAAGAAAGGGTATTAAAATTAGTAAAATTTATAAATTATATTTACAAAAGGGGTTTTTTAATTACACTTTTGAAAAAAAATATAAGTTTAGTAAAGCAAAAGGGGTCATTTAAAGACCTTATAACATGTAAAGAAAGGTATTTCTTAATATCATTTGAACATGTTGTCAAGCGTTTTTCTGAAAACTGAAAAGCCCTAGTCAAATTGTAGTTAGGTTTGATTTTTGCTAGCTTAGTTGTTTGCGTGACTGTTTGTTTTGTTGTTTTGTAATTGGATTTCTTGTGTTTGTCTAGCTTAGGATTTGTTTCTATCATTTTTTTAAATTTGTTGAGTGTAAAACTTGATAGTCTTAGTCGAGCTTGGTATTTTTCTGGACAGGTTGAAGTTGGAGTTTGCTATTTGTAATGAACGGGGATCATGGGAACATGGCATTGGAGCATACCAGTCACACTAACAGTATATAAGGTGTAAGAGGGTATTTTGAGGCATCACAGAAATTATCAAGAAACTCTCTTTTCACCTTCTCAAGCTTCCATGGCTTCTTCCTCTTCTTCTTCCTTTCTCCCTCTTTCTCTCTCTTCTTCTTGTCTTTCTCTCTCCTCTTCCTCTTCTTTTGCAGTCCTTCTCTCTCTCCTTTCCCTTAGTTAGGATAGTTACGTCTCTTTCATTACAAGTGGTATCAGAGCTTTGTCCTTGATCCTTCTCTTTTCCCATAGATTTAGGGCTCTCACAGTTTCCCACAGTTAGAAAACTCCAGTTACATCTCTTTCACAGGTACACAGGAGTACTCAGGCAGGGTGTTAGCCCTCTTGAAGACTATGGTAGCCTTTCTTGGAGCTTTCCCAAGAACCATGGACAAATCTGGAGGCGGGCAGACAAATTTGACAGGTCGTCACTAATTTTCATGCAAGTTTTTTTAGGGTTTTGGGCAAAAAGGAGGGTAGCACAGTTAGAGAAGGCCAAAAACTCAGTTACTTTTCAAGAAGACCTTCTCTCTCCTCCTTCCTCCAAGCTGCCATGGAAGCTCTAGCCCAAGAACCTCAGGAATCTTGCTTCCTCTCTCTTCCTCAGCCAAGAATGGCTTGTCCCAATGCTTTCCCCTTAGCTGGAGCAGCATATTGAGTAGCAACAACCTTGATCTACCCTGCCTATAGCCCCCAGGAGCAGCCACGAAATTTGCGGCGCAAAAAATGGGTTGCTTCCTGGCCTGCTGGACAGCCCCTCCTCTCCTTCCTGATCTCACTCCTGGCTCTTGGCAACCTTCTTCGGCAGCATTAGAGGCTTCCTCCTCAACTCGTGGACTCCCTTTTTCACTTCAAGAAACCCTGGTTTGGTGCAGTCCATGGCAGCCATGGAACCTTGGTATCAAGCTCAAAAATCTTGAAGATTTTGGTATTTTCTTGGTCCCCGGGAGTCCCTCTTCAAGCCTAGCTCAAGATTTCAGCCATCAAGAAGCACGGAAAGAAGATTACAAGCAAGATTTGAAGGCATGCACCTGTGGCCAGCCATTGCTATGGGAGTAGAACTTCAATTTTAGCAAGAACTCTGCATGGAAAGGTCCTGAGCCATCCTGCCCCAAGCTTGACTTCACCCTTTCTTGAAGGAGCACAACTATTTTGGAGCTATGGAGCATGCGGGATCAAAGTGGAGCTCTCATGAAGGACTGAGGTGGCATTAGTGGCAGCCTTCTTCTCCAAAAGACTCAAGGTACTGGATTCTTGGCTCTCATTCTCTCCATTTAAGCCTCTTGTTGAATCCCATCCACTTGTTTGAGAGAATGTATAAGTCCAAGAAGATAATAGGAGTCCCAGACATTGAATGCATGCTGAGTATTAATCCCAGCCATTTCCCTTTGATCTTACAGTACTGAAATGGATTTTACTCATGCTAAAGCTTCATTGTTATTATATTTTTGCTTATCCATAACCCATTTGGCTTCTTGTGAATTGGCTGAGCCAAGAAGTGATAAAAAAATCCATTGTATAAGGGTGAGTAGGCAGTGAGTCACTGCCGGTAAGCTCTCTATCCCTATTCCCCATTCCAATTCCATGCACTTCATGAAAAGCCCAAAATTTTGATTCCTGAAATGCATCTCAGGCTGGGTGTTTAATTAATAAATGTCTGCCATGTATATTCCGGGTGAGGAAAAGCCCGATGCTAGGCGAGGTGGCAAGACAAAAGAGAGGTGACCCCCCCTTACCATCAAAGACCCTGAAGGGGTGCACAACCCGGCCCGAGGGGAACTTTGCCCACCTCCCGGTAATCTCGAGCCCAAAGAATTATTGCAGGTGCAAGTACATTTGATGGAATAGCCCAAACCATGATCATTTGAGTCTACAAGCCCCTACATGCATTGGTAATGTCACAAACCACTTGGTAATGTATGGTGCATGCAATGCAAGAAGGGCAAGGTATGCAGTTATGGAAATGGTCTCAACAATGAACTATGGATGCAAAGGATGTATGGCTTTATGTGGCATTGAGATCCACCATTGAGGCCTTGGATGTCTGGGATAAGACCCTCACCATTGGATAAGGCATGCTCCTTGAGGGAGTCTTTGCAGGGTATTGCAGATAACTAGTCCTACACAGTCAGCCCGCAAAAGTTGATTACAGTAAAGCCTTCTTGTGTGCCCTATGGTTTGGGAGATACACTCAGTTTTGCGCCCAGAGGTACTGTGAGATAGGCAGTAGTCCTACACAGTCAGCCCACAAAAAGTGATTATAGCAAAGCCTTGATCATTTACTGTCAAAGATATTTTTACATAGCCTTGTAGAGGGGATTGAGGGCTTTCATTTGAATCAAAAAATTTGGTAATCGGAGCTCCCTAGCTCAAGATATTGTCATTTCTGTAACAAGGGGTCTGGTGGACTACACTTGGGATGGCAGGCCACAAGGGTAAAGCAAAGGCCCAGGAGGAATTTTAGCGTGAAATAAGGGACTCCCGTGCTTCAATGAACGATCCTAGATCAGCCCAGGAGGATCGTGAAGACATGTTTGAAGAGGGTGCCCCCGAGATAGACTGCTTATCTCTGCTCAACCAAACCTTATGCCAACATGAGACCCATCATGCTGAACGACATCGAGAGATGGAGCAATGCCACAGGGAGATGGAAACCTTGCCAAGATCACTAGCATTCCGAGATGATGGCCAAAATGGACTGACTCATAGAGCGCATGGGCGCCCTCATTCCCACCATTGCCCCCCCTCGAATCGACCCAAGGAGTATGTCCCTCCCTATGAGGCTAACCGCCCTCCCCCCCTTGGAGACCGCGCGTAGCCCACAAGGTCTCGGTGGTACCCATGGAATTCCCCCTAACACTTATGAGACGGGTGAGCCCTCCACTCGACATGATGAGCCCCTCCTTCCCTCTCTTGTTACGAATCCTTCAAGCCCATCCTTGGCACCCTAACTAACGGAAGCTACTTGCAAACTCAAGGGAATGGCTTCAATGCAAACCTTGGGCAGCATGGAATGCACGGAGTGTATGGACAGCATGCAGATGGCAATGGGCAGCATGCAGATGGCAATGGGCAGCGTGCATATGGCAATGGGCAGCATGCAGATGGCAATGGGCAGCATGCATATGGCAATGGGAAGCATGGACATTTTGGACAGCAAGGTCCTAATGGGCAATTTGGTCCTCATGTAATGCAAGGGCAGCATGGCCCCTATGGAAATTTTGGACAGCCAAGGATTGGACAGCAAGGCATGTATGGGCAGCATGTAGCACATGGCATTCATGGGCAGCAAGGCCCAAATGAGCTGCGTGACAAGATTGTGTTTACTAAATTCAATGGGCAGTCCTCATCCCCAGCTGAACTAGAGGAATGGACCTCTAAATTTGAAGCCTATTTTCTCATCTACCCCCGTACCGATGAGGCAAAGATCATTTTTGCCTCCCTTCATTTAGAAGGTTTTGCCCACACATGGTGGAGATTCGTTCAAAGAGAAAATCAGCAGTTTCATGAGTGGGAAGAGTTCAAGATGCATATGATCCAAGTTTTTGTCTCCTCGGTGGAAAAAGAACACTTGGCTAGGCAATGGTATCAGTTTGATCAGTGAAATCTCACCGTGAGGGAGCACACCAACCAATTAATGAACCTATCCATGTATGTTGAGGCAGTTAGTGATGAGGCCAAATTGCATAAATACATTTATGGGCTAGATGCGCATCTCTCAGCTGATGTAATGGCTCAAAAGCCAGCCACCCTGTTTGTAGCCATAGAATTGGCTGAGCGCTATGGTCGAAAATACCGTCGCAATGAGGGTATGCAGCCCTCATTCCATTGCAGGACAACAAAGATACCCTATTAGGAAACCCCCATATGCTAATAATTATTGCAGCAACAATGCAGGGAATGATAGCCCCAAAATTCTTACTTACCCCACTTTTAATGCTGAAAGGAAATATGGCAGTTTTGGGATAGCACCACCTTTCAAAAGTGACCCAAAGTATGCTGAAAATAAGACAAGGAATGGCTTGAGCCCTAATGGTCAAAAATTCATTCCTCCTGAAGTTGTCAAGGATAGAAAAGCCAAAGGCTTGTGCTTTAAATGCGGGGATAAGTACACGACTAATCATGCATCCAAATGCCCCTTTAAGAATGCCATTGTCAAGTTTAATAGCATGTATGTGCTAGAAGATAGTGACAAGTTAGAAGAGGACTTGCATGACAACTCTCCAATGATGATACTTGCTGAAAATGCTAAATATGAGGAGGATCTTGATACCAATCAGTTTTATGACTCACTCAACGGGTTCCCTTTTGACCCCGATGGCTGCCCCATTGATGACGTGCTTGGGAATGACCCTTAGCACCCCTCATTCACCACTATATCAGCTTGCTCGATCTCCATGGATGCATGGACTGGCTCTAGGAGCCCAAACACCCTACGAGTGCATGGTAACATTAATGGAAAAAGTGTATACATCCTCATAAATAGTGGTAGCACACATAGTTTTGTGAATAAATCGACTCTTGGCCGTTTGACATGTGTTCCCACGGAATTACAGCAACCTCTTCAGGTTCAAGTGGCCAATGGAAATGAGGAAGTGAGCTCCCATGTATGCACACAAGTGTCTCTTATGCTGGCTGAAAATTACACATCAAAGGTGGACTTAATTACCCTTGATATGGGCCTTGTGGATGTTGTTTTGGGATGTGATTGGCTTCAGCAGTTGGGAAAAATCTCTATGGACTTCTCTCAGCTGTATATGGAGTTTGTAATGCATGGGAAACTTGTGCACTTGGAGGGAATCAAAGAAAATGCAGATTTTTAGCTTATAACAGCAAGACAACTCAAAAAAGAACTCAAGAAACGCTCCCAAATCTTTGTCTTGCATTTGCATAAGGATAATGATGACCAACACACAAAATGCAGCACTAAAAGCTCTTTTGGCTGAATATGAGGACCTATTTCAGCCCCCCACTACTCTCCCCCCTCAGAGATCGGTGGATCACCCGATTGACTTTGAGCCCCATGCCAAGCCCATCAATAAACCCCCATATCGACTCTCTAAATGTGAAAGAGAGGAAGTAGCAAAGCAAGTCAAGGAGTTCACTGAGATGGGATTCATAGAGCCTAGCTCTTCCCCTTATGTCTTCCCAATTCTATTGGTTAAGAAAAAGGATGGATCTTTCCGGTTGTGCATTGACTACCATGATCTCAATAAGATCACCGTCAAAAATAGATACCCCATCCCTCGAATTGATGACTTGCTTGATGAACTCAAGGGAGCACGCTACTTCACCAAGATTGATTTGCGATCCGATTACCACCAAATTAGAATGAGAGTGGGTGATGAAGTCAAAACAGCCTTTCGGACTGACCATGGCTTGTACCATTTCCTTGTCATGCCATTTGGGCTCATTAATGCACCCCCCACATTTCAGAGCTTAATGAAAAAAATATTGTAGCCATGGCTTTTCCAGTTTGTATTGGTATTCTTTGATGATATACTCATTTACAGCAAGTCACTGCATGAGCATCTGAAGCATGTCAGGAAAATTTTTGATGTACTAAGAGAGCATTGGCTATTTGCCAAAGAAAGCAAGTGTGTCTTCATGCAAACAGAGGTTGAGTACTTAGGACACATTGTTAGTGAAAAAGGCATCCAAGCTTATCCTAAGAAAGTGCAATATGTCCGGGAGTGGCCCACCCCCACTACCACTACCTCCTTGCGTGGTTTTCTTGGTCTCTTCTCTTTTTATCGGAGATTTATTCTCCATTATGCCACAATTGCAGCCATGTTAATAGACAAGATGAAAAAAGATGCTTTCCTATGGGATGAATTGGCTGATCGCAGTTTTCAGTAGAGCTGAAAGACTTGCTCACTTCAGACCCCATCCTCATATGCCCTGACTTTTCAAAGGATTTTACCATCTAGTGTGATGCTAGTAGACGGGGTATTGGTGCAGTCTTGCTCCAAGAACACGGGGTAATAGCATTTGAGAGCCGAAAATTGGATGATAAAGAGAGAGAGTTGCATGTCTATGATCAAGAGATGTTGGCAATCATTCATGCTATCAAAAAGTGGCATCACTACTTGTATGGCAGCAGATTTAAGGTGAAAAGTGACCACCATGTGCTCAAATACTTCTTGACTTAGCCCAACCTCACTCCCAAACAACGTAGATGGGTGGCTACCCTACAAAAATATGACTTTGAGTTTATCCACACCCATGGCAAGGACAATGTAGTGGCTGATGCACTCTCTCGCATGTGGGCATGCAAGGTTTCATCCATCACTGAACTCCACCATGATTGGATTGAAGAGCTCCAAGAGGGATACTTGCTTGATGCTGAATTTAGCCCTCTTTTCTAGAAATTACAGCAAGGTGTCATGGATGATAATTCCCAATATCATCTCCACAATGGTCTCATTTGGATCCATGGCCATATTGTGATTCCCCATGCCTCTCCCTTCACCCAAAGGATCCTTGAAGAGATGCATTCTTCACCGATTGCTGGCCACTTAGGGGTCTTCAAAATATATGACCGAGTTTCAAAAAGCTTCCATTGGAAAGACCTATGACGGGATGTTAAAGACTTTGTATCTAGATGTGTGCCTTGCCAACAAAATAAAGATAGAACTCTTAAACCGGGTGGATTGTTGCTGCCTTTACCTATCCCCAAAGGAAAATGGACCCACATTACCATGGATTTCATCGTTGGTTTACCTACAACCAAGAAGGGTTGGGATAGCATATATGTGGTAGTTGACCGACTCACTAAAGCAACCCATTTCATCCCTACAAAATCCCAGTTTACAGCATCTCAAGTTGCCACAGTTTATGGAGCATGTTTTTAAGTTGCATGGCTTACCCCAAGTCATAGTACATGACCGGGACACCAAATTTATGAGTCAGTTTTGGCAGACAATTTTCAGCTCCATGGGGACCAAATTGGCTCTGTCCACAGCCTATCATCCCCAAACGGATGGGCAGACCGAGAGAGTCAATAAGTGGCTTAAAACTTATTTGCAACATTTTTGTCATGATGTGCAGAATTCCTGGGACGTATGGCTACACTTAGCTGAATTTTCTTACAACATTTCCACTCATTTGAGCATTGGAGTCTCTCCCTTCGAAGCATTGTATGGTTATCGAGTGCCCCTTCCTACCATGATCTTCAATGAAAAGCTCAACCCCCTTGGAAAAGAAGAGTTGGACCGCATGCAAGCTTTACTTCAACAATGTAAGGTAAACCTCAAAAGGGCTCAAGAGCACATGAAGCTCCATGCTGATGCAAAAAGAAGACCCCTTGACTTTCAAGAGGGTGAATTGGTACTCCTCAAGGTCCCCAAGTCCTGTTATGCCACACTAAAGGATGGTTCTTGCAACAAGTTGGCACACCGTTACTATGGGCCCTACAAAATCATTAAGAAGGTCGGGGACTTGGCTTACCGTCTCCAACTCCCTCCCACTACTAAGATCCATGATGTCTTCCATGTGAGCCAATTGAAACCTTTCATTGGCACTCCCAAAGAGCATGTAGAGGAGCTACCACCCATAGATGAGGAGGGCCTTATTCAGTACATTCCTGAAGCGGTCATTGGGCAACGTGAAAAGCAACTCCGCACCCGTTTCATACATGAATACTTGATCAAACGGCAAGGCCTACCAATAGTTGAAGCCTCTTGGTGCCTAGCATCTATATTGGATGAATTTCCACACCTCAAGGAGGCCGTATTGGCTAGAACTTAACCATGACACCTGTTTTGGGTTGTAGTCTGCATCTGGACAGCCACCTGTTTTGTACCAATTTTGATCCTGGTCCATTTTTAGCCCCATCCTCCATACATGGGCTGAAAGTACACCTCAAGGGCTCCGTGCCAATACCTTACTTGCCCCGATCGGAGTTCCCTAGTGGAAGTTATTGCTGTTTTTCTCCAGCTATACCATCTCGGATAGCACACCAGTAATTCCTGGACAACCCTTTATTTTGTAACAGTTTTGGTCTTGACATGACTGCAGCCCCGCCCCACCCACATGGGCTAAAAGTACATCTCATGGGCTCGGTAATGACACCTCAACTATCCCATTTGGAGTTTTCCACACAAAGTTATGGCTGATTTCCTATAGCACACCCTTACAGTCCATGACTACATCCCTTGTTTTTTAGGACAAAAACTTTATGAGACGAGATGGTTTGTAATGAACGGGGATCACGGGAACATGGCATGGGAACATACCAGTCACACTAACAGTATATAAGCTGTAAGAGGGTATTTTGAGGCATCACAAAAATTATCAAGAAACTCTCTTTTTACCTTCTCAAGCTTCCATGGCTTCTTCTTCTTCTTCCTCTTCTTCTTCCTTTCTCCCTCTTTCTCTCTCTTCTTCTTGCCTTTATCTCTCCTCTCCCTCTTCTTCTGCAGTCCTTCTCTCTCTCCTTCCCCTTAGTTAGGACAGTTAGGTCTCTTTCATTACACTATTAGCTACCGAACATTGTGGAGCAAGGTATGTTTTCTTGTCGAGACTCTTGCACATCACGGGGACTATGGGTTCACGAGCACTTCACGATGCACTTGATGCACTGCACTCGGGGATCGTCTCCTATTCTTAACAAATACTTTCATGCCATGGGTTGGGATTATGCACGTTTTGCACCATTGTTGAGCACTTGCACGGCGTGAGGTCCGCTGCAGCTATATGCAGTAAATGTTAGTTGCACGTGCACATGAGAGAGCACCTGTCATTGAGCAGGCACATTTCTTGCATGCACGATATTTGGGATGTTCATCACAAAGTTAGGAATCTCTAGTTGAGTGGGTAAGGTGGTTAGGTGAGTTTGAGGGTCGTGAAGGACACTGCCAATTGTGAGATGGGTTGTTCATATCTGGTCAATATCTTGAGGACCATCATTTCTTGAGTGATTGTGAGATTTTGGATGGGTGGAGTGGAGATTGATATTGTATTGATGAGAGTTGAGAGGCCACGATAAGGATTTAAATTAACAAGAAATTTTGTTTGCATTTTTCATGACGCACGATCACATGTAAATAGACTAGGCACAATTTCTTCAATGCATACATTATTTTTGTGTATAACATGGATTGATTGGTTGCATAGCATGAATTCCAACATTGCATATTTTTCCAAATCATGAATGATTGGGCAGGAGTTCATTAAAAAAACCATATTCCTGCTAGGGCATACTGCATTTAAAAAAACAGGTTCATATCCAGAGAATATTTATTTTGAAGACTCAAGGATCAAAGGAAAAGGTCGTAAGTTTTACATCATCAGTGAGTATTTCTTGAAGAAAAACAGGACATGTGTGCTGAAAGTATGTGTAATTACAAGAACAATAGGCCAAGGAAGAGAATAAGTTGTCCAAGATAAAAGATGGAGAAAAATGATGTGATTTACGAAAATCAATATTTTTGCCCATTTTTTATGGATTTTCGTAATTTTTCCTATGCTAGCTAGTCAACTAGATGCGTTCGATTGTTTTGAGTACCCAAACGACTATATTCGGAGTTCAAATGATAAAGTTATGATCCAAATAAGTTGCAAACATACATAGGGTAGAAAAAAAGAAAAATAGTGAAAAGCAGTAGAAAAACAAAAGCCAAAAGCTGAAAGCAAAAAGCCTAATGTATGTGAGTGTGGATAGAAAACTATATAAGGAGATGAGAGTGGAGAGTTAAGGGCCTTCCCCCTTGATTACGATTGTATTTTGTGAGAGAGGAGAGTGGAGGGTCGCATGCTAGAGTGAGCTCTTGTCATGCCAATTTGTAAGTTGGAGCTTTTGGATGTCAAAGCACCGGAGCGTCGGCTCAAGGTTGTTAAGGTATGAGAATGTATTTCACTTTTTGTTTTCATATTGTTGGTATTTTTGTTGTGTTGTGGTTGTGTGATGCTCTATCTGAATTTGGGTTCTAATTGTCTTGAGCTATAAGAGGCATTGTTTATTGTTTTGTTTTTCGTGTGTGGTTCATGTGGTGTCTGTCAAAACATTTAAATTTTTGTGTTGTGTTGTGTTGTGTATCCGACAAAGTCAATTACCCCAACCGGCACTTCTTAACGCCTCGTTATTAGGTTGTGAGTGAGGCTTGCTCTCGATCACCGCTCACGTTGTCGGAGGGGTTTTTGTTGAAAGGTCGAATCCACAGGGGATCAAAAGTAGAAGGAAGTAGAGTTAGGAGATGGAAGACAAGATAGAGAATACCCAAGTGGTAAACACGACAAAAACAAATCACAATGAATTGAATCAATATGTATTGAAAGAACCTAAAATCTTCGCACTACTCAGACGTAATCTCCAGGCATTAGTTCTCTTGGAGCTCCTTTGTAGACCAAAAACGTGGATCAGAAAAATCAACTCTTTCTTTGCTACCCGGAACTCAAATCTGATGGCTCCATTGACTTCGAAAGGGGGGTAAAACATCAGGATACCTGCTCACGGATCTCCTAGATCACTCATTCTTCTTCTTTCAATTTAATCTGCAATTTTCAGTCTGTTTACAATGATTGCGACGCGAGCGATTTCGTCAATCTGTCCTTCTTGTGAAAATCCCCTAATTGGCTGAAAAAACAACTAGCTTTTTGCATGTCATCCTAATCTAGAAGCTTTTTCTAACTTTTTGGATTTTTACAATAAATAATATAAAAAATAGGCTAAAATTATCCAAAATTCTAGTATTTTCAGATTATCCATGCAACTCACACTAGTACTAATGGCTCAGATCACATTGACTCTCTAGATCAATAAAGAAGTCGGATGATGATGCATTCCATAATTTTTCACACTGTGTCCTCATAACATCACGATAGCGTAACAATGTGTTATATAGATGATTTCTTATAGTTGGACTCCCTAGATAACTAGATCACAAAGTACACGACTACAATTCAATTAACATGTAATAAATTGGGCGCAAAGCACATGATTAAATAATCCAAATTATGAAATAGATGAATGCATATTTTCAATGCAACTAACTCATGTATGACTTGAAACAAAGTAGATGATTGAAGCAATTTCAAAGCAAGTAAATCAAGGCAAGGTCAAAGCATGTAAATTGAGGGAATATGAAAGCATATGAGTTATGAATAGTATTTACAATCCATATTAAAGCATGTAAACTAACAAAATTGAGGTAATCAAAGCATGTAGATTATGAACAATTTTTACAATATAGTTGTTCCTTTATTTATAAACAACTTCTACTTATTTTTATTTTGTGGCCTAATGTTGTTAAAATTTGAAGATCCTACCTTAGACTCATTATCGTAAAACCATGCATTCATGCTTGAAAAACCTAGATTGCAAATCTCAAATAAGGAGGCATTGCTCTTATGTATTTTGCTAGTTCTTTCCCTTTGCTTTTACTATTCTATATTCAACTAAATAAGCAAATATATAAGGTGGTTTGGTGTTGTGCTCAAAGAAGGAGTATCTTCATGATGGGATGAATCAAGAAAAAATTGATTTCATTGAGCTAAAGATTAAGCATGTACTATGCTCATCTTGCTTGAGAGGTAAGAGCAAACCTCGATGAGTCCATGTCTCATGAAGTCTAAGGTTCAAGAAAAAAAACATCCCTTAGGGGGGGTAGAAAGGGATTTGAGATACATTGATCACCATGAGATTAGACACCTCCATGGGACTTGTTTTATGTAGAGGAAGAGTGTGAATTAACTTCCCTAGGCTAAGAGGATGGGGTCTAGAGCTTGAAGCTTATTTATTAAGCTAGCGTAACTTCATGGACTTAAGCTATGTCAAAAATACAATAAAGTTAAGGGAAAAAGAGAAGAGAAAAATTTAGATAAAGGAGGGAAAGCTAAGGTGGTGCATTAAAGGAGAATGAAAAATCATGAGTTGTCATGACCATGCATAGGCCAACTTTTCTAGGTGGATGGAAGGGGGAATGGAGTGCAAGTTTATTATGGCTCAACATCCTTGCTATCACATTTGTTGTTATATTTAGACAAATCCTATAGTTGACCAATTTCCAGCTTCCCCACAAGCAAGTATGTAGAATTGCAAGAGCTATTGAAGGTGATGACCTCTGATATGTGAGATTTTGGTGCACTTTGCATGGTTTGAACTTTGTGGAATGAAGGGGATGTCAGGAAGGGAAGAAGTGCCATAGCTACCATCTCCATATCTCTCCATCTAGTGTAGTAACCCAGTTCCCATAGTATTACTATCAAAGCTAATAATCTCCTCTAGATCCTAATCTAGTACTACTATCAGACTGTTGACAATGATTTTGGGCTTTCTTGTAGTTAACCATCAGGTTGTGATTGTGAGATGTGTTGGGTGGGAATTATTTATCAACCCACCTATCGGTGGACTTTTGTATCCAAAGCAAACTATATTAGTGAGCTATTGTAAACGAAGTCATGAGGAGTTATTATCTCACATTCCCTTCAATGCATCATAGAGCCAAGATACTCTTCTGATGCTATTACAGAATTGTCAAATGATTCTATGTATTCAAGGGAGTTGATACTTTTAGTGCAATGGTCTTTGTGCACTAGAAGATCTAATAGATAATGCACTAGATGCATAGTGTCTTTGAAGCTAGGACAAGCCAAGACAAAAAAATTCAAATAATGACTACATGACTACAAATTAAGGGACAAGTTCCAAACTAAAGACTCTAGGGCAAGTAAAAGGGACTACAAGGTGGTTATTTTGTTGTTACAAGTGCAAGAGATATTAGAGAACAAAGTTCCATTTGACCATATGAACACCACTGCTAAAATCAACTGGTCATGATGGATAAATTGTTGGAAGTTAGATGGATAGTATGCCATTGGTGCTAAAGGGCAAGTTTCCATGGTCTTCTATAAAATCAATCATCTTGACCCCTCTACCAACTCCACTTTCCAAATTTTAGGATCACTATTCATATTCTCTCTGCAATGCTTTCCTTTCCTCATAAGCTCTTATGCACCATCATGTCTAGCTTCTTCCAAATACAAATGTATTAGACCATTTGAAATTGTTGAATTTTCAAGCAATGTATTAAACCGTTTGAAATCCTTCAATTTTCAAATGATGAAGAGATGAAGTAGCTTCTCCAAACCTTCAATGTCCTCATGCAGCAATAGCAACAACAACATTAGCAACATATGTTGTAGCAGATGCAACTTCAAGCCAATGTGCAATACAAAGCTGCAACGAGACTATACAAGCAATGGAAAGTCAAGGTAAGCTCTTTGGTGGTCACAATGTTTCAAGTTACTTGAATCTCAATGAGTCAAAGATGGAGTTCTTTGGCATGCCTATGCATGTGATGAGACATTTTTTAATGTGGTTGGTTACTTCTTCCTTGAAACTGCCTATCAATTAGCTTTATGTTGTGAGTCCTATTTGACTTACTTTTAAAAAAGCCTTAAAGAAAGAATACTTTTTGAAGGATATTGGGATGGATGCAAGGCACAGCTTCCATGAGTGGATCCACAAGCCCAACAAGGGCTTGTGGATCTACAAGTCCAACAAGGGCCTGGTGGTGAGACTTAGCTTCTTTCAGAGTTTGAAACAAGATTTAATGATATGGATACTATAGGTTTAGCAGTGTTAGAGCTTGAGAAGGTGTAGCTACTCCTATAGGTTGCGGATCTAGTGCTACAAGCATAGCTAAGAGTGCTTTTGGAGATATGATATAGCCTATGGGTTTGAAGACTTATTGGCAAGACGTGAAGGATATTGTCTCCACTTTGGTGAAGTGAAGTGACACATATGGAAGTCGTGGCTACACAATGGATTTTTTTCACATATGATTTGTCCTATTACCATACCTTCTACTAGTCCACCCTCTTAGCTATTGTCTCTTTGCCTACACCTACTACTATGCTTACGAGTGTTATTCATACACCTTACTTGCATGTGTCTACTCCTAATCTTGCATATATCTCTACACCTATGCATATGCCATTGCTAGTACCTATGGCTGCACCACACACCAGCTCATATAGCTTTGCCACTCAAAAAAGATGGTATGGATCATAGGGGATTCACTAGTAGTAATAAGGAGATGTCACATGCGTGCAAGAAATATATGAAAATACCCCTTATCTACCCCCTATGGATGAAGTAATTAGAACTTTAAAATATTTAAATTTTGATTTGTCTAGACTTGCATGGCCAGGTACAACACTTGAAAGAGAAGGACCTTCATAGGCATGGGTGCCTCAGAGAGGACCTCAAGAAGACATAATGCTAGAAGATATATTTGGTTTGACAAGCTTGAGCATCACTACAAGGATTGTGAGTTTTCAAGGATACAAGGAGAAGGAATTTGGTGTTTTGGGGTCCTAAAAATAAAATATTCTTGATAGAAACTAGTTTACCTATGAAGTACTGGGGGCTTTTATGACAATGTGTAAACCATCCTAGAAACTGGGGGCTTTTATGGGATGCTCCTCTACTTGTGGCAAACATGGATTTTTGGTAAGTGCCACTCTCTTGCGGGATGCAGATGCTACAGGATGGGATCAATTCTCACCTCCTAGTAGTGGAGTTTTTGCTTTTACCTTTGTTGGTTTTTGTACTTATAGTTTTGTTTCTTATTAGAGGATTTTAGATATGTGTAGAATTTCCAGGTATAGTACATGCAGAAGAGGAGAAAAGTATTTGGAGAGATAGGTGTTTTGCAGAATTGTGAGGATATAGATGGAATACATGATGTCTTAACTTGTGCAAATATAGTGGTAGGCCTTCAGGCCATGTAGAAAACTAGGTACTTTACTTGTTCTAGTGTTGTCTTAGAGCATTCCTTGGAAATGCATTGGATGATTACATCATTTATATAGTCAAAGGTTGAGGAATCTCAACAACTAGAGTATAGTGTCGAAACTTTTTTGCAAAGAGGAGATATGGGTGAGTACTCTCAACTACTAGAGTCATCAAGGGCTGAGATATCTTAGTCAATAGAGTATAGTATTGATTATTTTTAGTCCATAGAGTTATTATATGCAAATGAAGCATGAATTTTTCTACAGGAGCAGATAGAGGTCCATGGATGGTACTAGGTATAAAACTATGTATAAAAAAGTGAGTCACGATGCTTTTGAAGCTAGGATAAAGTTAAAGATCGCCTATGTAGAGGAAACTATTGAAATTCCAACATTGCATTGGGCTTTGAGCTAGTCATTTGATCCAAGAGTATCTAGGGAGTTAATAGATCTATGTGCAGAGGGTTTGATGATTTGAGGATGTCATGCACCTGTAGAGTTTTATGAGCTTGATGATCAAGTTAGGAGAAAGGGTGAATGTCATACTTGTAGAAAAATATTTATGACTTGGGTGTTTAATCCATGTGGATGGTTACATATGCATATTCTTGGTGAGATGATAATTATATGGATATTTGATCCAGGAGGATACAAAGTTATGGCTCGCCCATGGGATGAACAAGTTTAGAGGGGGTGGATGTTGTGATGCCATGCATTCATGCTTGAGAAACCTAGATTATACAGCTTGAATAAGGAGTGTTGCTCTTGTGTATTGTGTCAGTTCTTTCCATTTGCTTTTACTATTCCATAAGCTAAATAGGTGGAGATATAAGGTGGTTTGATGTTGTGCTCAAAGAAGGAGTGACTTCATGATGTCATGCATTGAGAACAAACTCATTTCATTGAGTTGAAGGTTGAGCTTGCCCTATTGTCATCTTGCTTGAGAGATACGAGCAAACCTTGACATGTCAATGTGTCATGAAGCTCTAAGGTTCAATGAAGAAAACATCGCTTAGGGGTAGAAAGGGACTTGAGATACATAGATCTCCATGAGATTAGACACCTCCATGGGTCTTATCTTATGTAAAAGACGGGTGTGAATTAACTTCCCTAGGTTGAGAGGATGAGGTATAAAGCTTGAAGCTCATTCATTAAGCTAGCTTCACTTCATGGGCTTAAGTCATGTTAAAATACAATAAAGTTAAGGGAAAAAATAAGAAAAATTCAGAGAAAGGTGGAAAAGCTAAGGTGATCCATTAAAGGAGGATGAAAAATCTTGAGTTGTTGCAACCATGTAGAGGCTAGCTTTTTGAGATGGATGGAGGGGGGAATGGAGTGAAGCTTTAGGAGGCTTCATGGACAATGTTGAAATTTTTTCCTTGAGCTTCGTGAACATCTCATTATGTTGATATGAGGCATAAGAAATCACTATTGTGGCTCAATATCATTGCTATTTCATACATTTTCATATTCAAATGAATCCTATAGTTGACCAATTTTTGGCTTCCTTGCAATAGGCATGTAGAATTTGAGGAGTCATTGAAGGCAAGGACTTTTGGTATGTGAGTTTTGGTGCACTCTATGTGGTCTAAACTTTGTGGAATGAAGGGGACATTAGCAAGGGAAGAGGCACCATAGGCAACATCTACATAGCTCTCCATCTATTGTAACAGTTTTGTTTCCATACTACTATTATCAAAGTTGATAATCACCTTTGGGTCCCAATCTAGCTCAACTATCAACAATTCTTGGCATTCTTGTAGCTAACCCTAAGGTTGCAATTGTGAGGTGTGCTAGGTGGGAATTATTGATTGACCCACATGTCGATGGACTTCTACATCTAAAGCAACTTGTATCAATGAACTACCATCAACAAGGTTATGAGCACCTACTTTCGAACATTCCCTTTAGTGCATTGTAGCCAAGATACTTCTAATGCTATCAAAGATTTGTCAAATGCTTCTATGTATTCAAGTGAGTTGACAATTTAAGTGCAATGGTCCTAGCACACTAGGAGAACTCATGGATAATGCATGGTATGCAGGGCACTTTTGAAGCCAATAGCCAAGGGTGGAAAAGTCAAATAGTGTGACTACCTAAATATAGACTAAGGGAGGAAATCTAAACTAGAGACTCTAGGCAAGGGAAAGGGACCTCAAGGCAACTATTTTGTTGTTACAAGCACAAGAAAAAGTAGAGAACAATGTGCAAGTTGGCCATATGAACACCACTGCAAAGATCAACTAATGATGGATCAATTGCTAGAAGTTAGATGGATAGTATGTCATTGCTACTAAAGGGTAAGTTTTCATAATCTTTTATAAAAATAATCATCTTTATCCCTCTAACAACCCCACTTTCCAAATTGCAAGATTTCTATTCATATTCTCTCTGTAATGCTTTCTTTTCCTTATATATTAAACCATTTGAAATCCTTGAATTTTCAAGTCATGTGCTCCATTTTCTTCTTAAGGAATCTTATTCTCTTAAGGAAGCTTAACAACTTATCTATGATATCAACGTCATATGCTTAAAGCTTATTGACTCATTTAGCAATAACTCCATCAAGGCTTGGATTATAACACCTCAAGAACTAGACAAGTATTCTGTGCTTTGGGAAAGAAGCTCTCAAATGCCTTGACCATTATTTATTGACTTTGTGGCTTGCCTTTGTTTCATGCAGTTATACTTCTAAAATTCTAAGGGATTCTCACTTGGTATATTTTCTAAGACTTCTTTCATCTTGATATGCTCCTAATCCTCCATATTTTTTGTGGCTTGGTACAATCATCCTTCAACATTGCTACTGAACCTGATGTGAGAGCCAAATCCTAGTTGACAGCAAGATGGAAGAATCACCCTTTTCTACAAGTATCTCTGAGTCTAATGAAGAGATGAAGTAGATTCTCTCAAACCTCAATGCACATGCAACAATAGCAACAACAACATCAACAACATATACTTTAGCATATGAAACTTCAAGCTAATGTGCAATACAAAGATATAACCATGAAGGCTATGGAGGCAACAGAAAGTTAGAGGAAGCTCTTTGATGGTCGCAACGTTTCGAGCTATGTGGATCTCTATGAGTAGAAGGTGGAGTTCTTTGGCATGCTTACAAACATGATGAGCCAATATTTTATGGGGCTAGTCACTTCTTTCTTGAAACCACACATCAACAAGCTTAATGCTCATGTGAGCCCTATTGGGCCTATCTTCAAGCAAGCCTTGAAGGAAGAATACTTTTTGTAGGATATTGGGATGGATATGAGGTACAACTTCCATGAGTGGATCCACAAGCCAAATAAGGGCTTGGTGGAGACTCAGCTTCTATGAGAGTATGAGTCCAAATTTAATGACATGGATGTTGTAGGTTCAGTAGCCTTAGAGCTTGAGAAGTTGAAGTTATTCGTGTAGGCTATGGATCCAGTGCTATAAGCATGGCTAGGAGAGTTTCCATGGTCTTTGATAAAAAGAATCATCTTTACTCCTCTATCAACTCCTCTTCCTTGGAAGATTACTATTCATATTATCTTTGTAATGCTTTCGTTTCCTTATAAGCTTTTATACACCATTATGTCCAAGTTCTTCTAAATATGGAAATTTTAATGCATTTAAAATCCTTGAATTTTCGAGTCATGTGCTCCACTATCTTGTTAAGGAAGCTTTTTCTATAAAGGAAGCTTAACACTAGTCTTGTAATTTTCCATAAAAGTGGTTGCAAGCCACTTTAGCGACTTAGGTTCTATTTCATTATATTTGAAATAACTTGTGCTTATGATATCAACATTGGATGGGACTTCCCCAATATTGTAATATACTAGGGTAAAAGGTTTGGAACAAGTTTCAAGTGAAAATTCATATCCTATGAAAAATAGATTTTGAAAAGTGCATGAAAATTGGTCAAAATATCACTCAACAATGGTATTTGGAGTCTTCAAGTAGTTGACAATCTTTGTCTAATATCAGATCTCTTAATGGGAATACATACTACAAATATCAAAATATTTTTCATGAAAATTTTAGTGTGATCTAGGATAGTTTTAATTAGAAATATTAAAAATGGTTAATTTTCTATGAAAATAATACTAAAGATGAAGATAAAAATATACACATCCTTGTTTTGACCCTTTTTATTTTCTTTCAACTAATATGTTATATTGATCATATTTCTCTAAGACCATTTCTTCTTAATCTTTCTCATTGATGAGAAATGTGAATTTTGTAGAGGTTCCAAATTGCCACAAGTGGGTTCTTTTGCTATAAGATTAGTGCTAACAAGTTATTTGTGATATCATCATCATGTGCTTAAATGCTTATTGACTCCTTTAACAATAATTCCATTGGCTTGGATTACAACACCTTGAGAATGAAACTTTGAGGATTTTGTATTTTGGGAAAGAAGCTATCAAACATCTTAATCATTATTTATTGACTCAATGGCTTGCCTTGGCTTCATATAGTTGTGCTTGAAATTCAAAGGGATTCTCACTTGCTATAATTTCTAAGACTTCTTTCATCTTGCTATATTCTTGATCCTCTATGGATTTGTGGCTTGGCACAATGGTCCTTTGACATCATGACCTACATGAGTGCACTAAGAATTTTCTTGAGTTCTCACTAATCATTGCATTGTTTTTTATAACCTCAAATCTAGTAGCATCAAGCTCTTCTAGCATATCAACAATATCCTATTGTGGCTCATCTTTTTCCCTAGACCAAACATTTTTTTTCTTTTGTGAGATCATCCACCAACTCTTTTTGTGAGTCCATTTCATTTTGGAGAGCCTCATGCTACTCTGCTCTCATTATGGTGGGTTCGATGCATTCTAATGTCCAATTCTCACTTCTTGCCATAGTTTGTGCCCTTCCTAAGCTTGTACTAGCTTTGAGATTCTTCTCTATCTAGCCAACTTATTTTTTTAAGGTGTCATGAACATAGGTTTGTTGTGCAAGATATACAGGTAGTTGCATGTTGTGGGGCATTGCCCTCTTCACTTCAATGAAGGGACTAAGAAGTCTTTTTTCCAAATGGACATGTTGAAAGTCAAGGAACTTTAAGGGGGATATTTTCTTACAAGTTCCTAATTTATGAAACAACTCTTCTCTTAGGAAATGCTTCGGATACAATTGTCTCATCTCCTTTAAGCTACATGTAGGTAAATCCTCACATGCACTATAATTAGGGGGTTCTAGACTAGGTGGGATTATCTTACTTCCCCTAGACTCTTAAAGATTTGGTCTATGACCTGGTCTATGACCATCCTTGCTTCTATTAGACTGATATGATCATGAATATTAGCTATGAATCTATCAAACCATGGTAAAAACTAATGTTAGAAGAAGTCATACATTTGTGTTAAATTTTTTTAAATATAAAACTCATGATTGAAATGAAAATTCAAATCATGTTAAATATTAATACTCATCTTATTCAAATCCTGACTAAAATGAAAATGAAAATCACAATGTCTTGACGATGTGTGTCCACCACTATAAATCTGAGGGCAGAGTTTTCCACCAAGAAATTGAGCACATTAGGCAGCATCATTAGAAGTCTCTTTTCTGTTGTGTGTATCTTTTGTGTTTGCATTTGCATGACGAATGAGCACGTGTAGTTAGGCTATGCACAATTTCTTCAATGCATTCATAATTTTTTGTAAACATTGCTCAATTGATTGGATAGCATGGATTCTAATTTGCAAATTGCATGAGTGATTGGGCACAAAGTTCTTTTCCAATGCATGTTCTTGATAGGGCACAATGCATGGAGAAATAGGTTCATATGAAGGATTTTGACTCAATGACTTGAGGAAAAGATTGCTATGTTGATCCTTCGCTTGGACTTTCCCATGTAACTTATACTTCGGATGTTGCTAGCATAGATAATATGTCAACATTTAGCAGCCTACAAAAGCTAAAAGTTATCCACTCATGGACATCTAAGTGGGGTATTGGAACATCCGACATTTGTATTCTTTGTGGAGAAGAAGGAGACTTGTTGTGATGTGATCTCTGTACCTCTACCTTTATACATCCAAGCATCTTTGCTCAAGACATGTGGTGTAGCAAAACCAAAGGAAGGACCGATTCCTGAAGGTGTTGAAGTAGACAAGCCCCTAGAGAAGAAGTTTCACTAGCAAATATGAGCTTGGGATGAGGTTGGCCGTGGGCACTTTGGCCATATTTTTTTTGCAAGAGTTGAGAAGGGTTAAATGAAAGGATAGGCTATAGCTATCAAAGTGATAGCCAAATCCAAGATGACAACCACCATTGCCATTGAGGATGCCAAAGGATCTAAAGTGGAGCCTGATGATGCAAGTTATGCAATACTAGCCAAGGGCTATCTTATGGTGGCTGGTTCAGTTGTAAATTACTAGAAGCATCCAAAAATATAAAGTCAAGTGCATTGAGGAGAAAGCGGGTGGCAAGGAAAATAGCTTTGAAGCTTTATGGCGAGCTTGGCCAAAAAGCTGAGGTTGAAAGGCCCTCGAAAGTGGTAAATGGAAACCTTTATAGGTTTCGATGGCAGAATTCATAGCAATGATTGAAGCTAATAGGGAAGTGTTCTAATAACTAGATAGAGTTGAATAGATTTTCAAGGAGATGGAGGAAAAATATGGCATCAAACGTATCCATCAATAAATTCACTCTTTGCAGTCTATGGAGAGCGAGGAATGGCCCCGAAAAGAGAGAAGCTACTAAAGAAGTTACTAAAATATTCCTCCAGCCAGCGTTTTCAACAAAGGCCTCAAGAGCGAATGTGGCGCCATCTATTCAGCTGAGGATAAATATCAGTATGGGTCCCCCTCTTTGATTGACGTGGAAGGGGAGCCCTGCTGATCAGCGCCTGCTCTGGGCCCGCTTAGGAAAGATGAAAAATTGTTTTCATCTTTCCTCTGTGCCCCCACCGCCCCACCCCTCGTATTTCCTTTCCAGCACATACATGTGAGCGGCTGAGCAGTTAATACCCACAGGGCCCTCTTCTTCTCCCTCGTACTCTGCAACCCATGTCTTTATATGGATTTTCATATGGAGAGGTTGGTTAATTCTAAGAAACAAAAGCATATTCATAAATTCCCTTCACTAAAATGAATCTTTTTTTCACATTAGGAGTTCTATGAGTTACCTGAATCAGGGAAGATGAAAAATTGTTTTCATCTTTCCTCTGTGCCCCCCCCGGCCCCACCCATTGCATTTCCTTTCCAGCACATACATGTGAGCGGTTGAGCAGTTAATACCCACAGGGCCCTCTTCTTCTCCCTCGTACTCCGCAACCCATGTCTTTATATGGATTTTCATATGGAGAGGTTGGTTAAATTCTAAGAAACAAAAGCATATTCATAAATGCCCTTCACTAAAATGAATCTTTTTTTCACATTAGGAGTTCTATGAGTTACCTGAATCAGGAAAGATGAAAAATTGTTTTCATCTTTCCTCTGTGCCCCCACGGCCCCACCCCTCGCATTTCCTTTCCAGCACATACATGTGAGCGGCTGAGCAGTTAATACCCACAGGGCCCTCTTCTTCTCCCTCGTACTCCGCAACCCATGTCTTTATATGGATTTTCATATGGAGAGGTTGGTTAAATTCTAAGAAACAAAAGCATATTCATAAATGCCATTCACTAAAATGAATCTTTTTTTCACATTAGGAGTTCTATGAGTTACCTGAATTATGTACATCATGGAATTGTTAATATGGGATATCTACATGGAATTGTTAATATGGAATTGTTAATATGTTACTAAGTATGTCTACATGGAAAATTTCCAATGGTTAATGAAGTATACATGATCAAATTTGTAGATTTGAAAAACAAAACTTCCCAAGATTGATTTATGGAAATGTTTATGGCCACTTGCACATGCAACCATGTTCTTATGTGGCAACATTCTGTCATCCCTCTTCATGTTCACACCATTGATGGTAGGTAAAGAATATGTTCACCTTATTGTCTATACTACCTTAACCATGGATGGTAGTTCAATTTTGATCTTGCTTGCCAAGATGTTAATCATATTGTCTTCATTGTCACACATGTTTCTCATTCTCCCTTTTTCCCCATGGAAGGTTGCCTCTTTGGGTTTCATTTGACTAAATGCTACTCCATGTTGGTTGATGTTTGATATTCCACAAAAAATAGATAATTTTTTGTGTATACTTGGAGATTTTAATTCATTTATGATGTCATTCTGCTACAATATACATTATACTTGTTTATTCTATAAGTTAGTCATCACATAACTTGTCAATGACTTTGGAGAAATTTAGCTCAAATATGTGTTCTTTACAGAATATACAAGGAGAAGAAAAATAGACACAAATGTACCTCATGCTATCATGGCTCATAAGGCCTACTAAAACTACAATAGTAGTAGTAGAAAGTTGGACATACATTGTCCATACAAAGTTTCATGGAGTGAGCTTTCTAGGTACAGAAAGCAGGACATACATTGCCAAATGTTCGGAAGGATGTTGTAGGTGCTAGTTTGGATTGGAATGTGTAGTTGGGGAGATGAGACTTAACTAGTCCCAAAATGATTGGATGCATTAGCATTAAGGCAAGCAATAATCTACTTGTGGTGTGGGTACCCACTTTAAGATAAGTAGGAATTTTCTATCCTAGGATGTGGATGCAAAATGGAGGTTACTTTGCAAAATGTAGTGTGGATGCAAATAACTCTGCAAAATGGAGGCTTGGGGCATCAGACTATGGGCAAGATGCTTTTGCTGTGTTGATTGCATATTTTGAAATACCCTTAATTAGCTATGGGCAACATTGCCCTTCTATCTATATCATAAACGAACCTAGTTTGACTTTGGCACATGGAAATTAGAGATCTAGGTATAGGAAGGAGAGATAAGGTGCAAACTTGGCAAAAGAAGAGGTATATCCCTACTCTAGAACCACAATGCTATGTGGAAAGTAGAGATCAATTGGCATTATGTGGAAAGTTTTTTGAATAAATGGAAATGGCGTTAGCAACTATTTTATGGCATTATGCCTTTCACTGATTATCCTTTTGATGAGGCATGATGTCCATTTGGAATTGGTATGTTTGAGAGAAAAAAACATACAAGTTAGTCTTTAAGAACTTATTCAATAAATTCACGTTTGATGTGGATGTAGAATGTTATTTGAAAGCCATCTTAGTATATACTCTAACTATAAAGAAAGCTATGTAGGATGTAAAAAGTGGTGAAAAAAATTATCATGCAATCACAATGTTATCTCCCACTCTTTTTGAACAAACCTTCTCTCAATTAATTATGAGCAACAATCAAGCATCTAAGTGTGCGAAATAGTAAAGCGTTAATAATCTTCTTGCCAATGTGGAAAATGGTGTCACATCTTTTGTTTGTGGTTGTTGTGGTTTTATAGAGATTTCTCTCTCAATGAAAAGCTTGGCTCATTGGTTAGAATTATTGAATCCATCATTGATCCTTTGCAAGGGAGTTGAGGGACATGGTCTTGTCCTTGCAAGCTAGACTTTATGTGGCCATATATCAGTCAACGCAACAAATACCCTTTCTAAAAACAAGGAGTTGAAAATGCATTGCCAAGAAGATAGTTTGCAATACTATATCAAATCCTCCATCTCACAAGTGGCCCATATAAGTATTAAGTCAAAAGTGGCCTTTCTAAGTATTTCATATAAGTTACTTTTACAATGAAAACACTATTGAAAAGAAGAATGCACCAACAATCACAAAATGTTGTATCATTTCCAAGAAGATAGTTTGCAGTGTTGTATCAAATCCTCCATCTCACAACTATTGTTCCATGTACTTCATATAATTTGCTATCACAATGAAAAAAAATAGAGAACAAAAATCCAAAATCAATCACAAAATGGGTAGTGTTAGTGAGGCTCTTTTCAATTTGTATCAGGCACAACATTTGCCTCAGAAGTTGCGTCTGAATCAAGGTGTGCTTGCATAGACACCCTCTTATGCTTTGGAGGAATTGGAAATGGTGTGACATCTTTGGGTTGTGGTTGTCGTGGTCTTTTGGAGAGCTGTCTCTCAATGAATGGCTTGGCACGTTGGATAGAATTACTAAATCCATCACTGATCCTTTGCAAGGGAGCTGAGGGATAGCGTATTTGTCCTTGCAAGCTAGACTTGATTTGTTTCAAGGAGGCAAGAAAATGACTACTCAAGCGCTCAAGATGCATTGCTAATTCAGGATCTTTCTCTATCATAAAGAGAACATCTTTAGTATATGTTTTGATACTTCAAATATAAGAAATCAAGGTGTATTCTATTGTAACTATATTTTATCTACTAAAGCCATTGCTTCACAAAACTTTTCTTTGGCACCTTGCAATGCTTGGCCTGCAAATTGAGATAGATATGATATACATATATATCTAGAAAATAGCGAATACCATATATACGAAAGGTTTGATTGACTTACCATGTTCTTGTATGTCACTATAAGTGCCGTCTAGCGTATCTGCATCATTCTGTATAGGTGTAAGACTACTCTCAACAATGTTGGTAGGTTGTTCCATATTCATACTTAGAGAAGATCCTATTTGATAAGAATTGATATTAGCATCGAATAAATGTATTCACAAAAGATGGCTCACAAAAATAAGTCCATGTACCTTCAAAATTCTTGTAGTATATATCCATGCTCTTCGACACAATGGTGTCAAAATCAAAACCTGACAATATTAAGACCTTCATTTGATGTTTGCATATATTTCCTCGCATGGCCCAACCACAGTTGCAACATGCCTACTCACAATGTGCATTGTGTATTGTATACGAGAGCTTTGCATTGCTCATGCTCTTAACCTTTGCAAGACTATGATCATCTCTAATAAATTTGACAAATTGATCTGGAATGCCTCTTGCACGCATAAGAGATGACAATACAATCTTTTGAACATTGAAGTTTTGTCTAAAGCTTGCCTCTTTCATAGCCTCTAGATACACATAATATGGATGGCCAAATGTGAGGAGCTTGTGGATTAGCCAATCTGCTCTATGGCCATGAATAGTGCGCCTTCCAATCAAGAATCGAGACTTCAACAATCCATGGTAAGATTCAATCGATCCATTTGTATCTTGGTTGGCATAAGGAAGTATTCGCGTGGCTCTAACCCACATTCCTATAATATAAAATAGCTTACAATATCAACATTCGTGTGAATTCAAGAATAGATGAATTTATAAATTAGAAAGCCTTACCTAGTTTGGGAACCCAATTTTCCTTGAAGTATGTGAGGAAGTTTTTCTCGCTAGCATAAGTTTCGAAGAATTGATCAATAAGAGATATAGCATCCTCCTTTCTTTTTGGCCTCGCTACTCAATCCTCTACACTTCATGTTCATAATGTGACCAAGGTCTCTAAACATATTAGCCCGTACTTGATGATCTGCAACTTTCTTTATCAAATTCTTTAACCAACATCTTCTAACATGCCATATACAAAGATATATACGAGATCCAAAAATAGCCCTACAATTTAACCAATGATTCATTGAGTGAGATTCAATTGTACATTGAAAATAAGTATTAAAAATATTCCCATGTAATTTTTAGTTAATATAGTGAGAAGCATGCATATTGTATGACATTAATTTCCGCTTGTGCATCGTCTACCATCCACGCACTTGCCTCCCAAAAAGAATTAAAATCCAATATGCGATTTCGAAATGCTTTTAGCCAAGTGATCAAGCAAGTAGTGTCCATGGAGGAGGCAATGATCCATGCTATTGGCACCCCATTTCTATGTGCATCAAATACAAGTATAGAATATAGAGAGAACTGCATTCAAACATGCACCAAATCAAACATAAAATAGGAGGGTGAAAACAAAGATGCATTAAGAAAACACTCTAAAAATACCTTGTATTTGCAAATATACAAGTGAAAAAGATATAAACTTCTTACCTTGTATTTATTGGTACCGAATGTAGCATCCATAACAAGTATACCATCCATTCCATACTTATTAAGCATATGTAGATGCCACTCTGTTTGGATACCCAAGATGAAAGGTTGACCAATAGAAGCATTATACTGCTGGTAGATGAAAGTTCTACAATTGTTCTCTAGCACCCAATTATGCACACTGCATGCATCATCCTTATTGGATTTGAAGGTAAGGATTGATTCCATCTTTGATGCTATATTCAAAATATCCCGCATTGTCATAAATGCATCCCTTCCTAACTTTATATTCAAGTCTTGCATTGCATGTCTCTCCACCAATGCAATATGTTGTTGGAATACTTGTAGTGGGGTAAACCCACTATGAAGCAAGTTTTTGACCCATGTTCTTTTCTCTTCAGATAACCAAGGTGCAACAAGCAACCTTGAATCAGACAAACCTTCACAATGTATCCCATGGCAAATATGGCCTTCCCAATCCACATGATTATGCTCCACATAATTTATTCGAGCTATATTTGGCCATAAATAGAGTCTATACACATAGAAATGACATCTACAACCCAATAAATGTTTGCCACCTTTAGCATTTGGTCGCTTTTCATGAGCGGTCGCTTGTGGTTTACTACACAAGTCTTTTGGTCCAAAAGCACACCAAAAACTAGGCATATGAAGCAAATGATATCTATGAGAATCAGTTTGTACATATGAATAATCAAGCCTCTAGAAGTCAACAAGAACATGACATTTGTATACATACCATATTTGCTCTATCCATGAGAATTCAGTGGGTTGTGCTAAGGTTCCTTGTTCCCGCCTCCGAGAAATTTGTCTCTTGAAGTTTGTGGGTGTGCCTTCTAAACTACTCTCCCCAGAAATGAAATTGCTCACCCAATCCTAGTAAATGTGTGCATATGCTTGAACATGGTATTGTCTTGTTGGATCTAATTTGATCATCCATGTTAGAGCCGATGCATTAAAAGGCCCCGAAGTTGGACATTGTATTTTAAAAGGTACATCCATATTTAGAGGTACTTTGAGAGCTCAACTGAAATGGAAGGAAAATGTATTGCAAAACACATAAGAGTCAATATCACTCATTTTTTTAAAAAATTGTACATAAATTATAAATTCATTTTCAGTAATTGACCATTCTGAATAACAATCAGGATTGAAAGACCTGTTTGTAAAACAACAATTAGACAAGAAGCCGGTTTGTAGCTTCCTAGATAGTGTCTGAGAGCATAAGCATCTAGACGAGCTGTTGCCAAAGAAGCTCGCCAATGTGCTTCTGGGTGGGAGTTGTATTGTGACCACTTCTCGCTCTCAGGATGTGGTGAGATAGTTAGAGCAGACATGCGGGGCTACCTGCATTAGGAGCTGGAGTTGTTGAGGGAGGAGGATGTGGTGAAGCTGTTTTTGAAGACTCCACTTTTCTAGAGAGCGTGTCTCTGAAAAAATCGTAATAACCAGTGGAGCTCCAAGGGTGTGGATGTGTAGACATTCCACATTAGGCATTACATCACCTATGTCTGTCCTGGTTTCGAGTCGAAGGTTGTCTGTGAAGAGCAGAGCATACGATGGCAACGGTTGCCATCATTGTACCACCAATAGCATGTAGGGGTAGTACTCATGATGGAAGGGAGGACCGTTGCACGTAATGGGGCACTGGTGAGATGCACAGCCAGCAGGAACTAAGGACATGTGGTAGTACTCAGGACGGAAGGGAGGACTGCTACACGCAATGGGGAACTGGTGAGATGCACAGCCAGCAGGAACGAAGGACATGGGAGGAAAAAGGCGTTGTACCAGAAGAATAAGGGATTGCGGAGTACGAGGGAGAAGAAGAGGGCCCCGTCGGCTGGCAGCCCGACGACCCGCCCCAGTTTAAGTTCACAGACGATGATGGAGAGCAGATATGCAGCAATGTGATTGATTGCTTTGTGCATGTAGGCGAGAGGGTCGTGGTCGGCAGCAAGGCTTCCCGAAGCTTTTGCCCGGTCTATCACAGATAGTCGGCTATGGAAATCGAGCTTTACAGCTCCACAGAAATGTATCCTAAGTTCACCACAGACGAAGGATGTACACTCGAACGCAACTTCGTAGGGCTGAGCCCTGTGGGTATTAAGTGCTTAGTGCTTAGCCGCTCACATGTATGTGCTGGAAAGGAAATGCGAGGGGTGGGGCCGTGGGGGCACAGATTTCATCTTTCCTGAGCGGGCGCTGATCAGCAGGGCCCCCTTCCACGTGGATCAAAGAGGGGGGCCATACTGATATTTATCCTCAGCCTGGTGTGGAGTGACAACCGAGCAGAAGTCGAAGACGTTGAAACAACGAAGGAGGTGACAACAAGGAATCCGAAGAACCCGCAGCGAAGCTGAAGAAGCCTAACGTAGTCGAAGATGAAGAAATGAACAAAGTAAAGTTGAAGGCAGCTCAGAGGTGCGGCTACTGCTCCCTCTGACGGTACTGATCGAGTGCCTTATGCCATCATGAAGTATGCAACTTAGTTGCATGGGAAGCAAAACACCAATCACGAACGTCAGAGAATTAGAGCACCAGCTATTCAATAAAGCTGTGGACTCAATGCCAGCTTAACCAGGGCTCCTTGTGAATCAGAGATCTTTGATGCAGTGCTTGTGAAAGAAATTAATGCTGTGAATACATAGACGCAAGGAAAATCAAAAGTCGCAGAGCTCTAATTATCCATTTGAACAAAACATGGAGAAAAACATGCCTCCAAATTAGTGAAAATACTCCAAGAATTGCTCTCCAATCATCATCTACAACAATCAAAATATTTTTTTCATCTACGTATACAAGTATACAATATCTTACTTTGAAGTAACTTGTGGAATATCTTCCAGTTACATATCCTCATAAACCCCATTGACATCATGGCCAAATATACTTCAATCTACCTTTCTTCCACACATACCCATAGCAAATTACTCTCTTCGCCTTATCATTCAATCTAATGTGAATCCTAACCATTCTTTTTACTTTAAGTATTTATCTTGACTTTAGTACTCTTCAACATCCAATATTCCCCTCTCGCAAAGTGCCCCTGCGGCGGCGAGCGGCTTTCACGAATCCTTGCGCATATTATTTCATGCTTCAACGATCAATATTAGCACTCATTAATCAAGAGTACAATAATCCATAAAAGTTATTTTTCATAGGTTGATCTTGTAAGAAAATCATTTAGGATCACTAATATGTAAATTAAAATCGTAATTAATATTAATACTCATTATTTACAAGTACAATAATCCATATAAGTCATTTTTCGTAGGTTTATCATATGCCAATCTTTCTTGATCTTGTAAACAAATCATTTAGGATCACTAATATGTGGATGTCTAAATCAAGTATTTCTAGTTAGAAACTGCTAATG
Organism: Lygodium microphyllum; assembly: GCF_053477565.2. Classification (NCBI taxonomy): domain Eukaryota; kingdom Viridiplantae; phylum Streptophyta; class Polypodiopsida; order Schizaeales; family Lygodiaceae; genus Lygodium; species Lygodium microphyllum. The sequence continues at coordinate 9,065,915 of NC_141137.1, read as the reverse complement.
GTTTCGCCATAAGCATTCTATACCATGACTACTATCACACGAAGATGCACATAGTGTACCTTTTTAGAACCTCTACGAAAACATATGCTCAAAGATTTGGAAGTCAAAGCTCATTTATCATCTAAACTTGTCATGTTAGGTGAGATATGCATACATATATGTAAGGCATATATACATATGTACTCACATGCTCACCTAATGTTAACTAACATATGGAATGCATGATTCATTTTATATATATATATATATATATATATATATATGAATATATGAAAGTTAAGGAGAGCTATTGATTTACTATCCCTCTTTACATTGCAATCTAGGGGAGGTTTGGCAATAGAATACCTCAAATGACATAGCATATAAGCATATTTGGTGAAAGTGGTCATTTCTTCAATGAATTATAATCAAATCTTTTATAACCGAATTTGTGAGCTTTCACCCCAAAATTTTACATTGGATGTGAAATGCAGTCATGCTATATAATTGTTGGCATCTTTACACACACGCTATGCCAAGTCGATGTTCACTATGAGCTTATAGAAAACTCCCTTCTAAACATGGTGTGATTTGCAAGATGCAAATGCATTGCTCCAATGTTTCCCATCACATTAGGGCATATGTTTTTCTAATCCCAAACACATTGTTGTCTCATTGTTGTAAGACACATGCAATTTGACACCAATATATTCTTTCTCTTATGTTTATTTGAACCTAATCCTAAATAGGTTATTGTAGGATGCATGAAAATAACACCAAGTATTGGTAAAATCTAACTTTTTCTCATCTTTATAAAATGTTTACTCATTTCTAACTGTAAACATGTTAACACAAGATGCATGCAAACTAGCATTAATATTGTTTTACTTTTTAAAACTATATGAAAATAGTGTAAATATATGATGAAGCATTGTGAACTCAATTACGATTATTTCTCATTCTTTCATACAAGATTCTAAACTGTGGGCTCATATATATATAGGAGAGTATATCTTTTGTATGAAAGATTAGAGATTATGTGATTATACAGACTATATGCGAGTATTAACCATAAAAAATATAATTGTAAATAATATGGACCATATAAATGCAACCTAGCTCTCCCTTCACACACACACACACACACTCTCTCTCTCTCTCTCTCTCTCTCTCTCTCTCTCTCTCTCTCTCTCTCTCTCTCTCTCTCTCTCTCTCTCTCTCTCTCTCTCTCTCTCTCTCTCTCTCTCTCTCTCTCTCTCATCAAGCTAATATTAAAACATATCCTAAGAAAACAAAGAGATCATTTTCCTTAACTACCTAAATAACGTTGATATGCAAAAAAATCCTAAATCCCACAAGAAATTGAAAGAAAGAATAGAAAAAGGTAGGGTTAGAATGCTTAGCTTCAAGCTCAATGATGTAACAAATAAGGAGATAAGAAAACATCTAGGATTTAGGTACTTTTAATCTATTTTGGAATAGCTACTGATATACATGCATGTATGACTATGAATACATTATCAATTATTATCAATATGACTTCTAATATATACTTGATGGAAACAAGGACACTTATAATGGTGCTCTTTTGGACAATCATATTGATGCTGCTAAATTTTTGAGAAACATGTAAGGACCATAATTCCCTTCAACTCTTTTAGTGACTCATGGGAATAACTCAAGGTAGAAAGGGGACATTTAAATAAACAAAGAAACTAAAGAAGTATCAAATTCTTGAGCCCTATAAAAAGTGGATACCAACATAGACTGGATGAATAAACTCAAAAGACATTATGAAGAGATATATAGGTTCTTAGGGAATAATACATAAACTAGAGATTCAAACATTCATATTTGATTAATGGGTCATACGACACATACCATCTCATGCCCTAAAGGAAGTCTTTATGAAAACCTATGATGATATTACATTAAGTATAGTATTAAAGGTGATTATGGGGATTGATATTTATAATGGTTGTGAAGCCCTGTTTGCCAAAGTTATGCAGATATAAGAAGGATGAATTATGGTGTCAAGTACCTTTCCAAGGTTATATTTTAACATGGTTACCTTTCCAAGTTGTAAATCCTTATTCTCAAGGTTATATTATAACATGTACCTTGCTATCGGTTGATAATTTTTACCAATTAAACTCTATGTTTTTCAACATGACAAGGATGAACGATGGTGTCGAGTACCTTTCCAAGGTATTTTTCTAGTTATTGATAATTGGCAAGACTCGTTCACCATGGATACAAGTAAAATTTTCATAATGCTATTCACACTTGAGATAGTACATCTCCATAGAGTGAGATTCTCTCTTTTGGTAGCTTGGAAACCACTAGGCACCTACCCCATGGTGATCATCCCATGTTTGGTTGTAGGATGCAAACAAAATCTCATATGAGCTTAACATAATAAGCATCAAAGGTTTGATTGTGATAAGAGGAACTTGAGTAGGATTGGATATTTACTATGGTAGGAGTAGGTTATAAAAACTAACTAAATGTTTTGTTTTGAAATGAATGTTTGCATTGTATTTATAGATGTGCTTAACCAACATTCCAAGGAATCCAATGTAAAAGGTTGATAAAAGGAATATACTTTTATTTATTTACAAAAGCTCATAGTAACTTGTGTTTAAGAACTAAGACAATTTCTAGGAAATTTAATTTTTTTGAAAAAACAAGTAAGATTCTACCATCATCTCTAATCTTTAAGGGTCCTCATTTAGTTATCACAACATGTATATTAATTTTACTTGGAGGAGGGCTCATCTTAACTAGTGGCATATGGGTAGGACTAGTGGTTGTTCCTAGCTCCTAATCCCTAGCATCTCATGCTAGATTATCTAATTTGAGATCATTTTCCTATCCTTTGTATTTCAAATTTTCCTTCCATGTTAAGACTTCTAAGTTCCACCTTTGCTTTCAACCCTTTGTTAGTATTTGATAAAACCTTTATTGACTAGGTTCAAAAGTGCATGTAGAAGCGTATGATGCCTTCTCATATCCCCTCACTTAACTATCATAGGCACATCTAGGCAATAGCCAAGCTCTCTAAAAGGCATGGTCATGTTAATTCTTTAGTAAAAGAAGGGCTTATGCTACATTTGCAAGGTTTTGAATAATAGGCACATCAAGGTTGTGACCAAGCTCTCTAAAAGGCATGGAACTAATACAACACTTTATTTTTCAATGCAACACTCTATTTTTCAAAATGAGCATGGAAACATTTGGTATATATATATTTGTCATTTGTTGTTAAACTTACCCAATTTGTTGAGGGGGGACTATCTCATAAAGATATAAGCATATTGTGTTCATTCAACATAACACATTTTTAATATCCATTTCTTAAACCTCTTTCACATATAGGAACTTGGAGCACATATTAAGGGGTAAATCCCCAATACAACATGTCACAAGTCCAAGAGTTCATCTCTTATTATATTCATGGTAGAAAGAAAATGTTAGGTGAACATTCATCTATATAATGTGGTCCATAGCACACATGACTATCAACATGATGATATTGTGGGTAGCCTTCGCTAATGAATGGAAGGCTATGTTGTCCTACGAAGAGATTGCATATTTATCTATTGTCATATGGATCAAATACATTAACCCAAATGAGATTTTTGAGTTTACTTTTGAAGCTCTCTCTAAGAAAGGATCCCATCATATATAGCCCCATGCTTAGAGTATCCATTTTCATCGAATGAATTTTTCCTCATTTAAAAGTGTTTGAAAAGAAAAAACTATTTAAGCCCAATGGTTTTTGGTCTAGATTTATCTTTGGCTATTTGGAATTCTTGTTGCTCTACTTTCTATTGACTTCTAAGCTCTTTCATACATTTATGTTCTAAATTTGTTAATACAAAGATGTTCAAATTTGTTCCTAAGTTAATCAATAAGCTAAAGATATGTTTACAAAGGCATGCCATTATGCTAAACATCTAGTATGCATCCCCTATAAATTTACAACTAGAGCTATAGATAAAAGGATCATGTTCTATTGAAGGTCATTGGTCCTTAATCAAAATGGTTTCTTGAATGGACGAAAAATAGGCAATACAATGATGAATCTTTTCTTAATTAGGATTTGGTATTGCTTGGTAATTTTCCCTTATCAACGTGGACCTTGATAAGTCTTACGATAGAGTTTTCTAGCCATATACCTAAACATATTATATGCTTTAGGTGTGATGTACATGTCCCCTACTAAACTCGATGAACTTAGGGATTTCTAAACTTTTAAGATCGTCCCAAAATCATTTGTCTAATACAGCTCCTGGATAGACCACTTAGAATCCGCTAAAGGACAATAGGAACCAACACCACACTTAGTTCAACAGAGTGTAAAACAATGAGAAGAAATCCATCAACCCATATTCTATACCATAGTCATACTTTATTCCCCTAAAAATATTAATTTGGGTTCTATTTTACTATAATCCCAAATAGTAATGGCAAAGTCCACTTGAATAATTGGGTCCACCTATCTGTAGGATGGGATCATTGAGACCTACATCCACATACTTTTCACCCCATGCATGCAACAAACTTTAGTTATCTAAGTAGTTTATGCTACCACTATTTTGACAATACAAATAGTTTACTTAATCATGTTGCTAGACAAGATGCGTAACACAATCCTTAGGCATAACATATACAAATGATCAATAATGGAGAAAATATAGCCATTGAGTTGGCTCAAGGTTTGGCTATATGTAAACCCTTACTATGTGTGTTCAAGGCCTAATTTGGAAACTTCTTATTTCTAAATGACTATCAATTAAAAAACCCTCTTCCTATTCAACTTGTTAACACCCAAATCAAATGGTATATTATAAATGTATGTAAAACTAGTTTTAGAATGTATTTTTTAAAAATAGATTAACATCTTTTGGAACCTACAAATTAAAATAGATGCTTTAATCCTATATGGTGAAATCCATGTGATAGACTTATATATTTATGAGTGACACCACCCCCAACTTTCTTGTGTTCAATTTATTTATTCCAATAGTCATGGGATCTCACTCCCACAAGGTCACAAACCACCACTTGTTTAGAATTTGAGATAATCTATTCCAGTTCAATTAATAGGGATATTGTAGTTTTCATGTGTCTATCATCAACAAACCATCAAGGGATTTACTTGTTGAGAGTCCCCCTAAGCTCATCTATCTAGGGTCATGTGGAAGCAACAATGTGCTTTTCCTTGTACCACTCCGCTCTTAGCCTACATATTCGACATTTAATCTCATTCTCCTTGGCTTTACCATTGTACCGTGGGGCTAATCCAACTCTCAATGGCACACCATTAGTCCTGTGCATTCAAATGCTATAGAATCAATTTGAAGCTTCTTATTATATGTACAATCGCAATCATCCAACAACCATTATTAAACAATGACTATGATCCAAAAAATACCAATGATAAGAAAATATTAATAAATTATTTATGCCACAAATAGGTTCATTATATCAACTTAACAAGGGAAAATGACTCACTCCTTTATTGTCTCATAGCAAACTTATTCATGATCTTCTTGACTTGAATACAATCTTTATTCTTGCATGGTTTCCTTTTGCATATGTTTTCTTCTATTCAGAGACATAGTAATGTGCAAACAATGTGTTATCAATTGTAGCCTTGGATGGATTTCAATGGACAAGATACATTTCTAGAGCTATGGAAGTGGTATTTCTATCCCTTTTTCTATCCTTTCTCCTTTTCTTTCTAAATACTTTCTTCTCTCTATCCCTTCACACACAATGTGTGTGTGTGTGGGGGGGGGTATCCTTTTCTCCACATAATGCAACATGTACACTCTCACACAATCTCTCTCTCTCTCTCTCTCTCTCTCTCTCTCTCTCTCTCTCTCTCTCTCTCTCTCTCTCTCTCTCTCTCTCTCTCTATTTTTGCAAGCAAGAGCCTAATCCTTCAAAGGAGCCTTTTTATGGTAATAAAGGTTTCCATTTAGGGTGATTAAGGTCTATTAAAACTATTTTTGAAGGAATAAATACTTTTCCTCATTTTGAGGCTGATAGTATGTTTAATTTTGTCACATTTAAAAAAGGGAGTGAGAATTCATTACTTTATTTTTTCTTTTTCAAATTTCCCATTAATAGAGGTAAATAGTCAAACTAAGAAATTACAAACCTCCAAGCTCACTAATGAGGCCAACAATAATATGTAGGTAAGCACATTGGTTTTGAGTGGATGCTTTTATCCATGAGATGATATTACATTAGCATAACATGTGTACTTTGTTCATTAGACAATGTAATATTATCGATGTGATAGTGGTTTAGTCTATAAAGTGGCATTGCAACTTTTGCTCAAAGAGTCCCAATAATGTAGTCATTTTCATATATACTTTTCAAAATATTGTTCTAAAACATATTAATTGCCCAAACAAGCATGTATTCATCCATCACACACATGACTGCATAGTGCAAAATAATCCAATAAAATATTCCCATAATTAGTGCATGAAATTAATATGCTTCTAGCTATCATATGAGATCAATAAAAGTATCTTTTCTTTTTGTCCCCTCTTTAGCTAGATGTTTGTGATCCTTACAAGCAAAAACTAAAAGGCTTTCTTTGGATTAATGGCACTTTACAAAAAGAAGTTGTTGATGGGTGTGACGCTATGAGGAGGGCTACATGGACTAATCCTAAAGTGGACCCCAATAAATATGTCCTATCAAGATTGTTTCCAGCTCTAAACAAATATCCTTATATTTTCCTTGAGATTTGGATTATTGTGTATAACCAAGTGCTAATAATAAATGTGCTAATTTCCCTAGTCAAAACAATTGATTTCAAATTCATTAAATTGGACATACATAAATGTTGTCATAAAGGTGATAGGCAAGGAATTGAAAGTATGGTTGAAATATGTAGTGACTTGAACTATACTAGGTAGACCATTCCTAAAGAAGTAGAAAAGGTCATGTAATATGATAATAAACACAATTGTCAAACTTTGACATATGCCCTCTCCAAGTTAATGCAACGAATGACTTCGATTATATATTGATGTGTTGGGAGAGCTTGAATGTCAAAGTAACTTTCTTATAATCCACTACTAGGTGCTCTATACTTGGGCCATCCAAAGTGCAATACTAGATCACTACTTCCACTAGGGTCACATAGCTAGGGGGTTGAGTAGCACATAGGTGGTGAGTCTCATGGGTGGGCATGCAAATGGTATAGGTAGCCAAACAAGCCAGCATGCAAAGAGGTAGAGGACCAATCCAAGCACAACATAGTGTTGTGTAGAATATCATCCTTTGTGTGAAACCTTTGAATGCTTCATGTATTCAGACAACTTGAAGATGATGTGGACAACATGACAATGTCATTAGGAGAGAGGGACCCAATAAAACTTTTAGGTATAATGTGTTGTCTATGCATAGTGAATAGTATATATTAGCCTTTGGAAAGCCATGTCTTTATTTATTTGAAAGCTTTGATGGGTTAGAATCTTGAATACCATAATGCTTTGATGGGTTAGAATCTTGAATACCATAAAGCTTTGATGGGTTAGAATCTTGAATACCATAATGCTTGGGAACCTTAGGAAGGGGTATCAAACCTTATGCTTGTGTGGGGTCTAGAAGGTGGAGGAGAAAGCAATGCTTATTTACTAATGCAAGAATATGCATGCTTTTAGTGCATGCATCTAGCTGTAACAAAAAGAGAAGGCTATTTTTGTGAAAGTTTCGAGGGAAGTATAGGAAGAAGAAGAGTTATTTGTGGAGTGAAAAAGCATCAACACCTGCCGCAGGCTATGGAAAAAAGGCATGGATTGAGGTGGGAAAGGGGAAGATATGAGTTAGGTTGGTGCGCAGATCGGTCGCAGTATGCTCACGTAGTGAATCCCGGAAGGTCCCCAAGAACAATGAACTCTACCTTTTTGCACAAAAAACAATGTAAAAAGCATGAACGACAAGAGCAAGAGACCAATTGGGTTCAATCTCCCCCCATGCCTTGTGTGAGCGCTTCACAAAGCATGTATTTTATGTATATTTCCATCTTCATGCTCAATAATAGCCCAATTTACAAAAATATGACAAGCTTTTAGCTTTTGAGTTTGCTTTTACAAAAATAGGAAATAAAGCTAATGGACGGTGCCCATAGAGTCTGGCACGCCCAACACAATGTCCAAATAGAAATAACATATCCGTGCGCATAGGCGCATACAAAATAATAATCAATAATCGATGCCTCAATAGACATAACAAAATATAAGCGTGATGCCTATCAAAATATAATCCATAGATCGAATACTCGCTAGACTCCAATGCTTTCCTTCGCCACTGCTGCTATCTCTACACATCAACTAAAGCATTCACAATCGTTAGTAAAATAATATAATTAAACCGACAAAAGTGAATACCTAGCAGTCTTCAGCTACATAAATAAATCAACTGGTTAGAAATAAATCCTAACCTTAATTTATTACGAGTGCGCACTCTAAACTCATAAACGTTTATTAATTTAATATGCATTTTGCGGAATCACCCATGTACACACTAAATTAATGAAACGCCCGAAAAGGACAGGCGTCCCCATCAACTTCTCGCACAAAGAATCCACTTTGTGTATGAGCCCCGGTCATCAAAGTTTACGGAATCCACCGTAAAACCTCACGGAATCCACCGTGGAATATGCCTCCTGGCATCATACCCCCGGGGTGGGATAGCAATTGACCTCAATTGCTATTAGCTCAATGTGGAGCTAACAGAGTGGGGAAAGCATTTAAGTCTCTAGCGTGCATCCATTGTGCTTCCTCTACAGGATGGTTCTTAAATTTTACTAGATATCTAGAATACCTTCAGCCAGTTCTAGTAGTCATAAAGTCAGTGTCTATGATAGCTTCTGGTTCAAGTATTCCAGTCTCTTCCTCTAATAAAGGTGGGTTTTCATAAACAGGGTGGACAGGGAATTGGCCTCTAAATGGTCTCAATAAACTAATGTGAAATGTATTGTGAATTTTCCAATGAGATGGCAATTCTAATTTGAATGCATTATCATTAATTTTATGAATGATTCTAAATGGTCCATAGAATCTAGGAGCTAGTTTGACAAGTGGATGTCTATCTACACTTTGCAGTCTACGTTTTTCTATTCTTAGCCAAACATAATCATCAACTTTGAAATTCATGGCTTGTCTTTTCTTGTTGGCTTGTTTGGTATATGATTGCTGGGCTTTAGCAATCATATCTTTAACCTCATCAAAAATACTATTATGCATACTAGCAATATCATCAGCACTCTGAATTCTATTAGACAAAGATGCAACAGGTGTAGATAATCTATATCCATAAATGACTTCAAACGGTGCTTTCTTTGTAGATGTGTGCGGTGTATTGTTATATGCAAACTGTAATAAATGCAAATGAGTGTCCCATGTCTGAGGTTTAGAGATAGTATATGCACGTAAAAGATCTAGAATGGTGCTATTTGTGGCTTCTGTTTGTCCATTAGTTTCTGGATGAAATGCAGATGAGAAATCAATCTTTGTGCTTAGATTAGCAAACAAGATAATCCAAAAATTGTTACAAAATCTAGAATCACGATCTGAAATGATAACTTTTGGCAATCCATGGTTAGTAAAAACAGTTTTCAAAAACAATTGTGCTGCTTGTGATGCTGTTAAAGTTTTCTTACATGGAATGAAATATGCTTGCTTACTAAATCTATCTATAACTGTCCAAATCATATCATGGTTAGATTTAGTATTTGGTAAACCAGTAATGAAATCCATAGAAATTTGTTCCCAAGGTTTAGATGGAATAGACAAAGGCATGAGTAATCCATACTGTTTACCATGATGTCTCTTAATTCTTTGACAAATCAAACATTCAGAAACGAAATTAGATACATCTGCATCCATATGTGGCCAATAAAATTCTTCAGTTAACATACGTAATGTAGATATGATACCTCTATGACCTTGATATGGGGGACAATGAATTTCATTCAAAACAAAAGATCGGAATGGAATAGTAACACACAGTCTCTTTTCATAAAACATAAATCCATCATTATATGACAATGAATCAACAGGAATGAAATTATTTTGAACTAATTTATTCCAATCAGAATGAAAAGTAATATCCTAGTGATATGTATCTTTCATAGCAATCAAAGAATCAAAAGATATGACAGAAATATTATAAATTGCACGTCTTCTACTCAATGCATCAGCCACTACATTTTCTTTTCCAGGTTGGTATTGAATGATAGGATGAAAACTTTGAATGAAGGAAGCCCATTTGATATGACGGTCAGAAATTTGGGGTTGGCTAAGTAAATGTCTAATACTTTGCTGGTCGGTCTTTATCATGAATTCTGAACCCATTAAGTAGTGTTTCCACTGTCTTAATGCTTGTACAGCTGCTAATAGTTCTTTGTCATATGTGGAATATTTCAGCTCAGAGGGTTTCAGCTTACAACTAGAATATGCTATTGGATGATTGTCTTGCATTAGTACGGCTCCTATTCCTGATCCGCTAGCATCAGTCACAACTAGAAAGAATGGTCTATTAAAGTCAGGTAACTGTAGAATAGGGGCATTGGTTAATGCATGTTTCAGTAAGTAAAAGGATTTCTGTTGATTTTCGGTCCATTGATAAACAATTCCTTTCTTGAGAAGTTTTGTTAATGGTAAAGCAAGTAATGAAAAATTATGTACAAGCTTCCTATAGAAACTAGCAACACCAAGGAATGAGCGTAACTCATGCACGTTTTTAGGAACATGCCAATTCAATATTGCATCAATTTTCTTAGGATCAACTTTAATTCCTTCAGATGATACAATATGACCTAAATACTCAATTTCTGTTTTAAAGAATTCACTCTTTTCAGGATTTGCAAACAGTTGATTTTCTTTCAATAATTGAAAAACTAATGACAAATGCTCATAATGCTCTTTCTCATTTTGACTAAACACCAAAATATCATCAAAGAAAACAATTACACAATATTGATATTTCAAAAAGATACGGTTCATCATTCTACTAAAGATGGCACGTGCATTAGTCAATCCGAATGGCATAACTAAGAATTTGTAATGACCAAACTGTGTTCTGAATGCAGTCTTAAATATGTCGACCTATCTAGCCTCACTTGATGATAACCAGACTTAAGGTCAATTTTACTAAATATAGAAGATCCTTGCAGTTTGTCCATAAGGTCATCAACTCTAGGTATAGGATACCTATTCTTTACAGTGATCTTATTTAAGGCTCAGTAGTCAATACACATACGATAGGTATTATTCTTTTTCTTGACTAACAATACAGGTGCACCGAATGGAGAACTGCTAGGTCGAATCTGCCTGTATCGACGGTTCGGGACGAGATTGACCGTAGAGCCCGATCATTCCAGGAGCTCCGCCTTCGCTCAAGATGGGTAGCGATTGGAAGCTCTCGATCTCAGCTCAGCTCTGATACTACTAGTACGCAGATCGGTCGCAGTATGCTCACGTAGTGAATCCCGGAAGGTCCCCAAGAACAATGAACTCTACCTTTTTGCACAAAAAACAATGTAAAAAGCATGAACGACAAGAGCAAGAGACCAATTGGGTTCAATCTCCCCCCATGCCTTGTGTGAGCGCTTCACAAAGCATGTATTTTATGTATACTTCCATCTTCATGCTCAATAATAGCCCAATTTACAAAAATATGACAAGCTTTTAGCTTTTGAGTTTGCTTTTACAAAAATAGGAAATAAAGCTAATGGACAGTGCCCATAGAGTCTGGCACGCCCAACACAATGTCCAAATAGAAATAACATATCCGTGCGCATAGGCGCATACAAAATAATAATCAATAATCGATGCCTCAATAGACATAACAAAATATAAGCGTGACGCCTATCAAAATATAATCCATAGATCGAATACTCGCTAGACTCCAATGCTTTCCTCCGCCACTGCTGCTATCTCTACACATCAACTAAAGCATTCACAATCGTTAGTAAAATAATATAATTAAACCGACAAAAGTGAATACCTAGCAGTCTTCAGCTACATAAATAAATCAACTGGTTAGAAATAAATCCTAACCTTAATTTATTACGAGTGCGCACTCTAAACTCATAAATGTTTATTAATTTAATATGCATTTTGCGGAATCACCCATGTACACACTAAATTAATGAAACGCCCGAAAAGGACAGGTGTCCCCATCAACTTCTCGCACAAAGAATCCACTTTGTGTATGAGCCCCGGTCATCAAAGTTTACGGAATCCACCGTAAAACCTCACGGAATCCACCGTGGAATATGCCTCCTGGCATCATCCTGGCATCATAGGTTGCCCTTGTAGGCTAGCAATGAGGCAGTTCCTAATCATATAGGAGCTTTGGAACAACATGTATAGTGTAGAGTGAAGATATTTAATCACTGGCCTTGTGATGAGTGCTTCAAGTCTTTTAGGGGCGGAATCTTGCTCTACAGTCAGGGGGTTCTTCATGTCATTCTCTGGTGATATATAACAAGGGTGAGAGAGAAATTATGATGGTCATTTGGGGGTCATCAAGAGTTGATGAAGGCACTCATAGTGGTGGAGTAGAAGAAGAGAAGAAGCCATTTAAACAATGATGAGGTTTATCCCTTCCGCTGTGAATAACAACATTATCGTCGAATCTTGCAATTCACTCCTTGTCTAAAAGATCTATCTAGCAATTTTGTTCTTGTGTGCTCTCATGTGGAGTTGCTTGCAAAAGTTGTTTTAAATAGAGGGGCAATGATAAGCTATTAATCGTGTGTTTATGAGAGGAAGCTAGATTGCAATATGATAACATCTTTTTTATTTGTAGCATCAGATATGAATGGAGGATGGCCTGTCATCATGATTTGAAAAGTTTTTTTTTTCCTAGCATACAAAAGTATAGTAGAAGGTTAACCTAAATTTGTTTTCAAGGATGAAAGATGGTTGTTTTTGGTGATGTGGTGTTGGTTGTTTCTTAAGGGAACAAGGCAATGTTATTGCCTTTATGAATACGAGCTTCAACAGTTAAGTGTTGTGAAACAACACATAATACTAATTGGTTGAACATTACAACTATCCCATATTCCAATTCTACATGTCTTGAACTTTGTGAGAATGATGATGAGCTGGCTACTACCCATGCTCTAGATATTTTAAAGCTTATGTTTTTTTTGAAGCTTGTCAAGGAGTATTTCTGCTACCATATACGAGATTTCTTTATAGTTATATTCTTGTTTGTTTCTCACGGATAAAGAAAGGTCAATTTGGAGGTCTTAAGTTTTTCTTTTGCCTCAATGCCTTATTCTTATGCTAAAGATTTCATGTTCTTAAAGGGAGTTGGGTGCCGGTATTGGGATAGTGCAAGTCGATTTTATCTTGTCTTTTACAACATGGAGGTAATTACTCAGATTGTTTTAGCTAGATTTTCAAGTTTGGAGAGGCTAACACCCGGGCCAAAAATATTTATCAATGCTCCTTTTCTTTCATGTCTTGAGTTGTGAGAGAGTGTTATCTGCGATCACCACTCATGATACAATGTTTTTAGTGTCCCCCATTGAGGAGCGCCGACAATGATTTGGTATTATTTTTTTACAGTTATTGATCAAAAGGATGGTGATTTTCCATGGGAGATTGGATAAATATGTTAATGCTTAGGTTGAGTATGTTGAGCAACATATGCATATGTTTCATATTGTGGATGATGAAGATATGGTGGATTTTTCTTTGCAAATTTCTAAAGACTATGCCTTGAAAGTTATCAGTTGTATACCGAATGATATTATCAGCAGAGCTAGGAAAGTCTCTCATTGTTCATACAAATTTTTTTCCTTGTTTGCCGTATAGTTTTTGGCATGAGTGATCAAACATATAAAAAGTTTAACGGATTGTATGGGTTTTGATTCAATGACATTAAAGAATGGTACCACCTGAGTGTAAGGGAGAGGGGTTATTTAAGGGAAGGAAGGTACATTTTATAAGGTAAGGTCCCATAAATAGGGGATAGATAAGGGGTATTCACATATATTTCTTGCACGCAGGTGACGCCTCCTTATTACTACTAGTGAATCCCCTGTGGCTTAGGCTCCTTGGTTTGTGAGGAGGATCTTGATGTTTCTTCTTGATTTGGAGATGTGTTGAGTGATGTTGTTAGTCTTCATGATGAAGGTATCCATGATGATTGTGGTGATGTTTCTCATATTGTTGATGGTGATAATTTGGTTGCTGAGATGGTTATTGAAGGAAGTAGGCTAGAGCACCTATCCTATATGCTAGAGGATGAGAGAATTCTTGATGAGAACTCTATGGAGTTGGATTATGCTTCTTGTGTTGAAAAGACTTTTTTTGGATAATTTGGAAAGTGATGATGATGATAAGGTTGTTGTATACTAAGAGCTGATGCAAAGTAATGTGCATGTATCCAAATTTCCACTTGTTATCTTTTGCTCTACTTTTGAGAAAAACATGTTTTATGACTTGTACTTTCAGGGTATGCTTTCAGATGACTATATAGATGGTACTTTATGAAAAGAACTTGATATGGATATTTCTTGTGGGGGACTCACATCTATTGGAATATGCTCATGAGTACGGTCATATGTTCTTGTTGGAAACGGCAACGAGAGATATGTCTATCAAAGAGATCCAAGGTATGCTTATATAGAGGAAGCTATTCCTAGTATTTGGCAAAGTATTTATTGGATGTATGTAGCAATGTGTGGTATCCCAAGGTATCAAGAAAAACTACATGGAGAAACCATTGGAATTACTTCTTGATGAGGAAGTAGTATGGGATTTGAGGTGTGATCATATCTATTATTTAGTGGAGATCAGGTCAAAGGAAGCAATTGTGCTTATTGGTGTGTATATGCCTACAAGGATGCAAAAGCTCGTTCATAACTTCTTGAATTTCTTATCTGGATGCATATAGATGTTTACAAAGCTTGCAAGTTTTGAGAAAGTAGTTATGGAGTTTGGAGGCAAGTATTGGAGATATCAAGAAGATGAGGCAATTTATGCAGACATGTTTCATATGGAGCATATTGATTGGGATAAAAGACAGGAGTCTTCATATGCGTATGAACTATATGGTTATTCTATGTTTTCTTCAAGCCTATGGAAGTATCTTATATGGGATGATGAGGATGTTATACATGTGTTTGATCCTAGAGTTCAAGAAGTATACGTTATAGGGAAGTTTGATGAGAACGGAATTATCTTTATGTTCGATTCACGTACCCAAAATTTTTTCCTTCTTGGTCATCATGATGTTGAGTGGAAGTATTTACATCTTTGATCTAGGTGGACCACTACACATGAATGCTTGTGGACTAGAGGGAGGGCTAAATATGTTAGAGATTTTCAAGAGAGCTCGATCCACCTTAAATAAGCCAAAAATTTTATTCTAGCTGTGAATGATGTCAGTGTGCTTTGGCATAGCCTAAGAGTCCTATTGAGCATGATAAGAATTTTGGAATATGGAGGTCACAATCTGGAAGGCATAAATTGTCGGACAACAAACGAATATTGAAGGGTTAGATTTGATAGAGGTATATATTGACATCGCATATGGAATTGAGCACAAGTGTGTGCCCATTGCCCAAAGACATTAGTCATTGTGTTTTGAAAAGCAATCACAATTGAAACTAGTTTTTGATGCTTAAAAAGAGATGCTATAAAAATAGGATGAGGAAATAAGTGGTGTGAAAAGTTTTAGGTTTTAGAAAAGGTAATGCTATTGAGCTTTAGCTTTAAAATAAAGAAAAAGCGGAAAAACAAAAACGCAGGTGATGAGGGATATATAGAGGGCTGGTCGCTTTGCATGGGGAGGAAGGAACAACGCGTGGCGGCTGCTTCGAGTCTTTATGCACAGTCGGGGGGGTTCTTCATGTCAGCCTCCAGTGATACATACCAAAGGTGAGAGTGCAATGATGGTGGTTGATCATCATGAGTGTTGGGGGTCATCAAGAGTCAATGAAGGCGCACTCATAGCCACGGAGCAGAAGAGGAGAAGAAGTGTGATTTCAATAGCATCATGAAATTTATCCCTTCCATCGTGACTAGCATCATCATCATCCTCATCAGTTCTACATGTCTTGAATTCCATGAGAATGATGATGATCTAGCTACCGCCCATGCACTAAATATTAGAACTTATGCTTTTCCGAAGCTTTTTGAGGTGTATTTTTGTTACCATATAAGAGAGATATTTGTATTTACCTTCTTATTTGTTTCTCATGGATTGAGAAAGGTCGATTCGGAGGTCTTAAGTTTTGCTTTTGCCTCAATGCCTTATTCTTATGCTAAAGATTTCATGTTCTTGAAGCGAGGTTGGATGGTGGTATTGGGATAGGGCAAGTCAAATTTCTCTTGCACTTTACAACATAGAGGCAATTACTCAGATTGTTTTAGCCATATTTTTGGGTTTGGAGAGGCTAACACCATACACAAATCTTTATTGGTGCTCCTTTGCTTTCGTGTCTTGGGTTGTGAGAGAGGGTCATTCTTGATCACTGCTTGTGATACACCATTAAAGTTGATTCTGAGCTAATCTTAATTAAATATTTTAAGATGTTAAGATTAATATTAAAAAAGTTAATATTTCACTTTTTATTATAAAGCACCTCAATTATTCAAAATTTTAATAGTAAAGTTTATTATAAAACATTGCAATACCAAATCTTATTAAAATATCTATTATGAAACATTTTCATTATTGAAACATTAATGTTAAAGTTTTATGAAGATGCTTTAATAAGTAAAAATTAAATTTAAACCTCTCGCTCTCTTACACACACACACACACACACACACACACACACACACACACACACACACTCTCTCTCTCTCTCTCTCTCTCTCTCTCTCTCTCTCTCTCTCTCTCTCTCTCTTTCCAACCCACATGCATTGTTTCAGTTTCCACTCTCTCTTCTCATGGTGTTGAGACTTGTAAATGCTTAAAAATCTTCTTACACATTTTTATTCTTGTAAACTAATCTGGAGCTTTTGACATGATCTAAGATGTGTGCTTCTTTTTCAACCATTGGCTAATACTCACTGTGAGGCTCCACTACCTTTATCCTATCAATGAATGATAGGTAGGATTTAGAAAGATACAATAGACATCCATCAACTTTAAAAGAGAAAATGAAGCGAAATGAAGTAGAAGGGCCAAGGAAAAGAAGGGGAAAACATTGATGGAGGTGCTGCATGCACCCCCTACTACATTTGATCAACTTTGTGATCAAAAGGCATATTCAAAATTTTTCTACCAAACTCAATACTTAAGGTAGAGTTATAAGGATTCCTACCACATCATAGCATCCATGGAACTTGCCACCCTTTGTTGCTCTCGTGCATTGCATGGGTTGCTTCCCCTTCTTGCTTTAGGTATAGGATTGTTTCTTGACTTTATCATCAACATTGTTTCTCACTTCTACGCCATCCATAGTTGCAAAAGGACTTAAGGATGAAAATCCTTGTTTGTTTAGTCTTCCTAGTAAAAAAAAAACCCATGCAATGTGCAAGCATGTTTCCCTTTAACCTCATCAAACAAACAACTATGGCCATCTTCACTCACCGTAAGATCCAAGCATTTATCACTCTTCACAACATATCCTTGTCAATGACAGCCTTGGCATTACATTTGCACTATGGTTTCACTTTTGTATGAACTAATGATGAAGAGGTCACTCGACACGTTTGAGACAACTTGAACCCTAAATTAATGATAGAAGTTCAAGGCAACACATTGTTTTGATCAAGGAAAATAACCAAGCATGACACTCGACTTTATCATTATGTGTATCACAAACTTTAGAACCTCCTATTGCAAGACACCATGGACTAGCTTGAAGATGTTTAACCTTTCTAAAGTTCAATACTTTGAGTTCCTCTATTACCTCACTTGGTTAGCACCTACTCCTCATAGTTCTCTATGAAGGCTATCTCATTGAGCAATCTAGTATACATCAAGTTGAGCTTGCATGAAGTAAACTTCCAACTTCCCATTATGCAATCAAGGTATGATATGGAGTTGAATGTTATAAATTCAATGGTGCTTACATGAAGTAATTTCCATACTATGCATTACCATTATGAGTGCATGTTTATCTATGCTACCTCCATGTGAGGGTTATGCGGTTTAATAAGAATATCTTTGAATATAAGAGTAGAGTTCATTATATATTATGAAGATTGTTTAGTATAATTCATTTAGGGTTAAAATAGCTCCATTATATCATGACTCGTGTATGGATAGCTTCTAAATATTCTTGATATTTGAAGCATCCAACTTGATTTGGTGACAAATAGTTGGGGTTAAAAGTGATTTAATTGTATTAGATATGCCTTCTTGCATATTGTGTCTAAGATCTATGTGAAAAGGCCACATTTGTTTTGCAAATCATTGTAAGGAAAAAATTTGAGCTGTATTAGGCTTTGATTGTATATGATTCCATATAAATGCATTAGCTCTTTTGCTCATCAGCCTTCCCCACTTCATCATTAGGGACACTTTACTTTCGACTACCTTTGCAAACACATCCATGTTAGCTTCACATGGTCTTTTATAGTGACCATATTTATTATGTAGAAATTTGTAAATAAGGACCTTTGGAAGATTCTTGCTTACTAAGGGTAAAGGTTTGGAGGGATAGATCATGATACAACACCATGATATCCCACCATGATGAATAGAAGGGTACTCTAGTAGTGATTCCTTGATGCTCTCTCCTAAGATGTGTCTAACTTGATGTGATATATATATATATATATATATATATATATATATATAGAGAGAGAGAGAGAGAGAGAAGAATATAGATGTGAATCTTGGTATTGCATGCCTCTTTTATACTCATCTATGATCATCGGTCCTCCCTATTTTATACTCATTTGTGAGTATGAGATATTGCATTCCTCTTTTATACTCATCTATGATAATGAGGCCCTCCCTCCTTAACATCCCACCATGCATAGCTCCCCTAATTTGTTATTCCACCTTCCCTTTGAAGGTATACTTTCTTCAAAGGAAAGCATTTGTTTTCCACATGGGAAGATAGAACTAAATATAACACTCATGTTGACACTCAAACAACCATCCTTCTATGGGTATTCAACACAAAAAATGACATGCACCAAAATAACTGTACCATTTAAACCCCCCATCCACAATGTTCATGGTGTCATATTTCACATAGAAAGTAACATGATGCTATAGCAAGTGTGGCTCTAACCCTAAGAATGGAGTAGTAGTGCCAAATAATCTAGAGAAATATATAGGATAAAAGCCTATTGATAGCCCTACTTGCACACACAAAGAGAGGGTTGGGCGGGGGGTGGGGAAGGGGAGACTGAGTGAGTGAAAGGTAGACGACTTTGGCGGGGAGGATATGGAAGTTGATTTAAAGGCTATGGGGTTCGAGATGTTGTGGTGTAGCGCCAGTAGGCTGTGTTGACTTCTACGGTGTAGTAGTCTTATTGACGTGCAAGTTGGGAATGCAGAGTATGGATGGAGGGGGTGATGGTGTATGTATGCAGGGGGTGACATGGAGGTTTGGAATGGGATTATGGACAAAGGGGGTGTCGATGATGAAGAAGGATACGAATATGATGTTGGTCAGAGCTGAGGGGAGAAGGAGATGGAGATGAAGATTGACAGTTCAGACTTTTGAAGGGTTCATCAAAGCTAGGTATAGAAGGAGAAGGAGACGTTGCCTCAAGCAGGGCAGAGAGGAAGACATTCCACGTGTGAGGAAATGGGGAAGAAAAGTGCACGAATAAATTTGGGTGGCCTTAAATAGGTGCAAGGGGGGAAGAGGGAATGTTCCAGAAACCTTAATAAAAGAGCCAATGAGAACATCACATGTGGACATTAACAGCCGCCAGTATATAAGAACTTCTCAGTTGGTGTGAATGCAAATTCACACCTTACGTCACAACTCGTCATTTGTCTGATAGTACTAACATATCCGATCGACAGAGGTGCAGTACGTTCGGACATTGGTGACGTTGAAAGCTGCCAAGTTGTCTGAAACAGCGCGAAATCATACTTCACCAACTTTAGCAACAACCCTCATCGTGTGTTGTATTGGAGGTACCAAGAATACGAAGCGAAGTAGAGCAAGGAAGGAGCTTCTTGTCTTCTCGCACTGCATTGCAAGTGGGGAAAATACGAAGCAAAGGCATGCAAATAGAAACAAGGAATGCGTGCATTTGCATTGTGTTGGAATCCCTCAATACAAAGCGATAAGGGCAAAGAAGGAACTCAATGTTGCACTATCGCGTTGTATGGGGCCAACCTTTAGTGCAAAGTGAGAAGCAGGAGTCCAAGGCCTAGCATTGTTTCGGCTTCCATCTACTCTTTGTTTTGACACGATGGGATTCAGTCGTCTTCGTATTTAGCTTCTTATCACGTCGTGACAGGTCTTGGTGAAGAAATCTTCTGAAGAAGGTGCTAAGCAAACTGTTGAGGAGATAGTTGAAGAAATTGTTGTCCCTCTTACACCAGCTGGTAAAGTATGTGAAGGTGAATCCTCAAAGAACAAGTCATCTGGTAAGGTTGAGCCCTCAACTTCTCCTCAACTTCAGCTTGCCAAGGAAGCCCATGTGAGGAATAAAAGAAAGTCAAGATGGTTTTACATGTAGAGGTGTTTTGTTGAGATCAAGAAAGCTCAAAAGTCAACTAGTCACCTCATTCCTAAGGCTGCATTTTTTAGACTGGTCAAGGAGATATCTAATAGGTTGTCCCCTATTGCTTCTGTGGATGACCTCAACAAGAGATGGTAGTTGTCTGCCCTACTATGCTTGCAAGAGGCAATAGAAAATTTTGTAATAGATTTTATGAATGATGCTTATATTGCAGTTGCCCATGCACATCGAATCACATTAATGAATAAAGACTTTAGTATGGTTAGCAGACTTAGATATAGGTTTGAAAAAGTTTTGAAGCCTCTTCCATCAACTAATTAAAAAGCATTTAAAATCCTCAATGTTCCACCTAGGAGAAAGCAGAAAGAGCCACTAGCACCAAAGATTGAAGAGGTTACCCATTTGTATCCTACAAGGGTTGCAAGTGAGCAGGAGGTTGTCTTGGAGGAGAAAAGGAAAGAGATAATAGAAAATGAGGATTTGATCTGGCAGAGAAAGATTTTGTCTCTTGGTCTAGTGAACTACGAGAATATGGGCAAAGTGTACGGCCAAGAGAAAGAAGACTGCCTCAACATTTCTCCAGAGGATAAGATCCTATTTGAGAAAAAGGATACTCAACTAACAGATTCAGTAGTTTATTGTTGTTTTTGGTAAGGCCTTTTTCTTCTCTTTATTTCTAATAAAATTTTCCAAGGGTCCTTATATTGTACTCATTCTCTTATTCATTCTTTCCTTTGTATACAGGGCATATGTTGCTTCTCTTAGCATTGATATTGCTAAGAGTATATTTGTTATTGATCCACTTCTCTCTGTGGATTTGTTTTCAAAATATGATTAAAATATTGCAAGGTTTTTTAAGCACTTTGATAGTGTCACAAACCACCATTTTTTTTTCCATATATTGAAAGATACTTTCTTCAACATTCTATCTCTTGATAATTTCTCTTTAGGGTTATTTCTCACTTGTCTTTTGGTTTGTAGAGGACATTGGAGCCTAATCTATATTGACATTCTTGCAAGAGAGGTCATTTTTATGAATTCTCTTTCACAAATCCATGGCCAATCAAAGATGTATTGTCAATAAACACTCTTTATTTTATCTTTTATTGGATAAAGTTTATAATATTTGTTAATAATTTTATATGTGCAGTGCTGCTAGACTTGTTACTACCCACTTGGACACTAGATTTGAAAGCATTGCTCATCCTCAAATTAGACCTTTCAAGTTTCTGCTTCAAGAGGTCCCATTGCAAAATGATGTACATAGTTGTGGCTGGAGAGTGGTTTCAAATGCTTCGAGGATAATAGATTCAGAGTTATTGAATGTAGAGGGGGTGAATGTGAGTCTCCTATGCTTTATCCTTTTTATAGTGAAAGTCTCTTACTACTTCCAATAACTTGTGTGCTTGGTTACAGTGTAGAGACTAACTTGAGTTATACGTGTGGTGGATACGCGAGAGGTGTATTGAACTAGTTTTAGATAGGGCAATTACACTAGTGGACCCAGATTCCCCTCGCCCGGATAAAAATTCCAAAGGACAAGCAGCAACAAAGGGAAAAGGCAACAAAATGGCAACCACCAAGAAAAATAAGTCTCGAAGGTCCAAACAAAAGGGGCCCAAAATGAAGGGCATGCCTAAGATTTCTCCATTGAAATTTAGTCCATCTCCTCTAAATCCCAAGGAGAAAAGAGTGCCTGAGGTAATTAAGTTCTTCAAGAAACCAAAGAAAATACCTACTAAGAGGTAATTAAGTTCTTTGAGAAACCAAAGAAAAGAGTGCCTGAGGTAATGAAGTTCTTCGAGAAACCAAAGAAAACACCTACTAAGAGAAAACTAGTGATGACAGATGAAAGTATGGAAGATAAAGCAACTTTTCCAAAGAAGGAGAGAAGTCTTAAGGATGGAGAAGCTATAGATCAAGGAGAAGCTAAAGCACAACCTGAGGATAGAGAAGCCAAAGACCAAAGAGAAGCTAACAAATAGCCTTATAATTATCAGTTTGTCTATTTGTACTGAAGTAGCATTCCCCTTGTATATACATCTGTAGTGCAATATTCTAACCCAAAATGTAATGATATGTCATTTTGATCTTACCCATGAAAGACCATTTTTTGTTCATAGAATCATAGAGAATTATAAAGCTTGTACCAAGTCTTTCCTATTAAATTGTACTATAATTTTGTAACTCATGATATAATGAAATCATTTTGTTCCACAAACGATGATTTGTTATTCACAAAATCACTGCAAAGCTTATACCAAGATTTTTTTAAAGAGTACTTATCAATGTGTATAATTCCATGTTTCTGACAAAAATATTTGTGAGCAAAAGAAAGATTCAAATTTATTTGTGAGCAAAAGAAAAATTCAAATTTATTTATACTTATGGTCTGAAACTCACAACACTAGGAGGCAAACAGCTCATACATGATACAGAGCTCTCAGCTCTTTTTCCAATTACAGCACCATTTGCCTTGAACTTATATCCAAGAGTAACATTGTCTAGAAACTCCAAGGTGTCTCTTACATCCTTAAGACTCCACTTTGAAGTAATGTTCATCTCCTTTACTTCTTGTGCGGTAACCTACACTGTAAGTTTCAATATCTTACAATCAATATCTGAATCTAAAGGAACCCAAGCACCCAATCTAAGTTTGTATCTTCTCTAATCAAAACCTATGATAAGAGATTGTTGATATATATTATAGGATAAATCCAATAAATTAGGGCACACATTGCACCCTATAAAGTCACCTTTGTGGTCAGATTCCTTGACTTTCCAACATAGACCTAGAATTTTGTCCAAATCTTCCTCTGAAAAATTTCTGTTTAGTCATGAAACCTTTGTCCATTGTAAACATGCTATTTTAAAGCAAGCTACAAAAACATGAAAGGGTAAAAACCACAATAAGCGTACTCTTCTTGAGATCCTTCCAGGAGTCATAGCCTTTTGAATATCTTGAGAAATTTTGAGTTTAAAACTCTCCATTGTTGCTTCATTAGGCATCTCCCAAAACAAAGATGAGAGGCTTGGTAACTGCAGATCTTCGAGGTATCCATACACACCTGCTTTTGAAGGAACCACATATTGTGCATAATATGCAAAAATTCCACTTTCATAAAAAAAAACTCATGGTCTGATAAGCATAAACAATGTCTGCAAATTCTTTATGAATGGCATGGAATGTTTCACTAAGGCTCTCCACAAGTTGCCACTCGAAACTTGTTGATGGAAAGATATCTATAACCGACAATCCATTATTTAGCATATGCTTCAAACAAAATTGTATACTGATGTATATTTCACAACTCAAACTTACAGTGTGCTTGCTAGGAAAAACATTCCCGTGGAGCCAAGTGCATATCTCTAGCCATGTAAACATGTTGCAGCAAAGCAAACCAGTCTTGAGGCGTGGTTTTGAAGGCAAAGATACGTCCCTTCCAATGATATTTGATATCCCTTGTTTTATTTTTTTCACTTTGTGAGAGCCCCTACAAGATGGTAGCATTGTAACCCAATCATTTATAGTAAATGTTTTGGGCTCCCATTGTCCATTTTCGCTCTTGCTATAAAAAGACAACGAGTATGCAGACAATGTGCAAAGAAAGAAACCTAAAGAGAGAGGTCAAGGAGACAAATTAAAAATAGTATGAGTGCCAAGAACTTTGAAAATTCTCCCAATTTTCAAAATGGATGTCTTTGTCAGAGGTTTTGTTAGCTTTTATTAGTTAATAGGGGCCATTCGGACTACCAAAACTTGTCATGGTTTGAAGATTTCAGCTAAATAGGAGGGGAGAACCACAAAATGAACTCTACTATCTGCAAAGAAGAGGAGACAATAATAACATATTTTTGTCCATGTGGCAAAATCTCTTTGGCCCTTTCCTTAATCCACAAATTAACAAAAGTGCCATTTTTAACATTTTTCGGTCCTAATGGGATAGAGGAAGTAAATGAACGATAATGGTCTTTGCATGAGAGAGAGAGAGAGAGAGAGAGAGAGAGAGAGAGAGAGAGAGAGAGAGAGAGCCAATTATAGCAATTCAATAGTATGTGCACACGTATACAAAAGTAAATTACACCAAATCTTTCTCCTGCATACACTTAACCAGAATGTATAATTAAATTTTCAATGATTATTTAGTCATCTTGGTTTTCATGTGGGCCCATTACATTCTTACAATTTGACCCTTTTCATTTTTAGAGCACTTTGTTAAGAATAATATTTGATGATGTGATGCTTCCATCGAATAACATATCGAGCTGTATCAAGTGTGCAAGAGTGTAGGATGATATGGGGGATCCATGCCCAACTTGCAATTAAGGCTACCTTTTGAAAGGTCTCCCATATCAAATTGAACCTTTGAATTATGAATGACCCTCCAATATGGCGAGCATCTCCATATCCAATGTTTACACTCTCTTGCATTGTGGCCGAGTTTGAGAATTTTCATCCAAGAACCTTTCCACTCATTTTATTTGCGCACATAGACTTGCTAGACACCTCTTGGTTGTCACTTTTGATGTGACCTCAAGCCTGACAATATCCATCTTGATTTACCATGAAAATGGCTGACTTTGGAAATGCAGGACTGATCAATATAGACAACATTATTACAAAGCCCTTAATAGCTTCCAACTTCAAGGGATTAATTGGATATGCTATGCCAAGTATGATAGCTTTGCTTGTCCAAGAGAAGCTTGTATGTGTCTTCTTATAATTCCATCTCGCTCTAAATAATTGCGCCATTAGTCATTTGCAAATCTCAACATCATTTGCAATTCTGAATCTTGACTACTATCTTCTTTTTTATGGGCTTTATCCTTCTAGAGTATGCCTCCTCTAGTTTCATTACTCTAGAAGTAGATATCTACAGCTTTGTGATTATAATTCTTGAAATGATCACATGCAAACAGCCAACAAATGGCATGTTTCTTGAGGGTTAAACATTATCAAAACGGGTTAGGGAGCATTCCTATTTCTATCCTCCTAGGCCATGTTTTTTGTACTTGCTATATTTTGATAGCCTACTAGATATGTCATCTTGTTTGAAAATCCTCGTTGCCTTGAAACAAAGACTCCCCTGGCTTTTTCTATCAACCTCCTTCCACAACAATAGTTGGAGCTACTAGATCACCCTTTGTGCAGTGATCTCCTCATTGCTCACATGATAGTCCCAACAATCTGTTGGAGCTTCTGGCTTTTGATTTTCAAGGTGTAGAAGTGTATTGTGGGGCAGGCGCTTTGCACAAATGACCCAAAAATTGTTTTTGGACTTGACATTTTAGCTTATCTAGATCCTCCTTGGGTGTGTAGGAATGGATGCTTTGCTATTATTTTTGTTGAGCATGTTGCTCTTGATCTTGATTCAGTAGTTGCTTACTCCCTCTATTCTATTAATCTCCTACAGTAGCTTTGAAAAAGGCCACCCCTAGGCCAAAAGATGCACCCTACCTAGATTTCAAGGCCATTTTTCCTTAAGGATTTATGCACTAGCCAAGGTTATTGCGAGAGATTCACTACTATAGTCTTTTTTTAACCAAGGCCTAATCCTCGAATAAGTTACTCATGAATATATGTGTGCATCACATGGGTTCAAAATAAGGTATTTTTAAATATCATTTTTATACATTTTTTACATACATAAGGGTGTAACACAAAGGGTTATTTACAAATTGAATAGAAAAGGGTTATGTTTTTATTCAAGAAAAATTCACAGATAAGGATATTTATAAATAGGCCTTGAACGCACGTGATGTAGAGGATATACATATAGTAACTTCCCTGCGGCCTAATCTTCCTCCTTTTAGCCTTACACATTCTTCCTCTCAGCTCCTTATCTAAAGACTAGGCCATTGCTCATGAAATAATTGATCGTGCCCTTCAAATGGAGTCAGAGAATGAGGTCTGGTGTTTGTTGAAGATCCTGGAAATGCTGGATCAGAGCTTTAAGAAGGAAGACTTGATCTCAGGACCATAGATATGTACGCATTGATGCAAGGAACACCAAGTAATAACGAGTTGCTTATGTTAAGACTCGTCGAAGAGTCATCTGGCGCCGACAAGTCCACCATATGAGAGAGAGAGAGAGAGAGAGAGAGAGAGAGAGAGAGAGAGAGAGAGAGAGAGAGAGAGAGAGAGAGAGAGAGAGAGAGAGAGAGAGAGAGAGAGAGAGAGAGAGAGAGAGAGAGAGAAGGGGTCTATGGGCTGCTCAAAGAATAAAGAGAGGGAGAGGGAGGGAAAGAGGGGGAAGCCACATGTGGCAGCCCTTGGAAGCTTTTGGGGAGGGGGAGAAATGAGTACATGGCCCCCTCCCCCAAAACCTTTCCTTAATAATAGTAAGAGGTTCTGTTTCTTCTTCCTCTTTGATTTTGTAATGTTGATATGTATCCTTCTATTTTACATTAGTGCTATGGTTTTTCAGGTTTATTTTAGATTTAGGGTTTTAGAAATCTCTATGTGCGGATTTGTATAAGCTTTTTCACATATAGGATGTGTATGTCAGCATGTGTAAAAAAGCAAGCAACTTGTAGTTGCACGCACTTGTTCCCACGTCCTTTAACATGCTACTTTTTGCCTTCTTCTTCCTAGTATAGTAATACTACTTTTAGTAGTTTTATTTTACATATAGGGTTCTCTAAAAGGTCTTTGTGGAGCTTCGTAGAGGATATTCAGAGACAACACATTAATGGACGATGTTCTTTTTTCTATCATCCATTTTTATTTTTTCAAACAAGTTTGTCAAAAAAATTATTAGTTTAAATGTAGTTTATCTAGATTTATTTTATAAAAGAACAAGATTATACTTATATACATTGTGGCCAATGCTATATTGCTTAGTACTATAATGGCTATCACTTCTAGCAATACCATACAAGCAAACATGGAGGAATGTGATGAGAAGCAAAACATTGTGCTTACACTATTTAGCATGCATGCATTATCACAAAAATTTCCAATCCTTCCTCATAACGTGCACTTCCCATGGAGTGAGCCCGCCGACACGTGCGAGCAAGGCATGCACAGTAGGAATGCCTCCTATATAGATTTGGTTAGAACTTGTACTTTTGTAATCAAATCCAAGATGGGTAGCTAAGAAATCTTATGTTTTGCATACAAGCCAACAAACGTTGGCTTTCAAAGGTTGATGTTAACTCATTTCAACTTGTAGTATAAATACCACTTCTATTATTTTAATCTCATATTAAAGAATATATTTTCCTTCAACATATTGTTGTGGTGTCAAAGTTGAGTGGCACGAGCATAGGACTTGTAGTCTCTACAAGCGGCTAGAATTTGAAGCTTGCGGGCTCCCATTATATGATATAAAATACATCATCATACGGAGGCTACTAACCACTGTGGACTGACTGTGGACTGTGAGTCTGACAGGACTGCATCTCGTTAGTGGTCGAAGGGCGCTCCTCTCTCTACCTTCGTGTCGCGGCATTCTTCGTAGTATAGTTACTTATATACTATTATACTGTCATGTGTAATCATACGTCTGTACTTATATGACATCCACTGTAGACTGTAGCCTGCCTGGTCGACAAGACGCATCAGCCTCGACTCGTGTCTTTGAGAGCGCGTCCTCCAATCGTATCGAGCCCCACGCTTTGCCGCCATAGCTATACTGCATCTGTAAGTCCGTCCCTTGGAGCTGTCATTCTCACAAACAAAGGATGCCTAAGATACTAGTTCTTACTCGCTTGTTAAGAGCTCACTAGTCACCTCTCCCTCAATGATTCACCAAATCATTTGTTAGGCCAAATCGAGTTGGATTTAACCTATGACATGTGGCTTGTGAATTGTGGCCCCCAATAGAGGCCCACGTAAGTGGCTTTCTCAAAACTTAGTTGCAAATATACTTGCAACTTGCCCCTTGTGACTCACCACAAAGTGCAAGGGAGAGCACCAATTAATAATGCCATCATGCCCATCTTGAGAACATGGGCCTAAAGGGTGTTGATATTTTGGTCCAAAATGGAGGCTATAGAGGTCAAGTAAGTGCTCACAGAAATCAAGGTTTACTAGCAAGCGAAACATAAAAAGTGAAAAGAACCCTTCCAAATTTCCGATAGAAAGTTTTAGAATGTGTAAACCTAAGTCTATTCTACTTATATTTTGATGAAATTGAATTCAAAGCATTAGAAGCACTCCTGTAAATTTTAAAGTGAAGGTATTAGAATTAGCTATAAAAAATGTTTTTTGATAGCACCAGGTCAAGCAACATGCTCTATAGTATGAACAAAT
The DNA here is from genome assembly GCF_053477565.2 of Lygodium microphyllum. Taxonomy (NCBI): domain Eukaryota; kingdom Viridiplantae; phylum Streptophyta; class Polypodiopsida; order Schizaeales; family Lygodiaceae; genus Lygodium; species Lygodium microphyllum. The sequence continues at coordinate 9,037,010 of NC_141137.1, read as the reverse complement.
CTTGTGTTGGGTGGCTAGGAGAGAAGAGTAGACGTGGCAAAGGAAGACTCCAGGTGTTTGACATGGCCTAACATGCATTCATTCGCATTAAATGTGACACGACGAGCCCGAGCACATGCAATTGAGCTAGGAAAAAAGGCAACGCATAGAGGAGATGTATGAAGATGCCAGTGCTCAAGCTCACGAGTACACGGTGGTACTACAGCAGCATGCACAAGATATGGCAAAGGTCAAAAAAGCATTGAGGAAAGATCAAGTAATGCACACAACAATGCATGTAGAGCTGAGGCAAAAGGAGCCAAAGTCCACAAGGCGATTGTTGCACTCTCGCATGACAGAATCCAAGATAGGTATGCTACCTTGCATGCCACCAACATCTACCTTTACTTCTTGGGCATGCCGCCATGGAGGATGAGTTTCTCAAATGGTTCGACCTCACATATCAAGGTAAAGCTCATCTCAACTAGTACAAGTTTATTGGTAGGGGCTTGTATCTAGCATGACTAGGCTCGAGATGTGAGAGAGATAGGTTCCTTGTCAATAGTTGGTTACAGGGGCAAAGTCTTGGTATATGCCCTCCCCTGGTCTTCGTCGTCCTTCTTGCCAAAAGGGGTTCTCAACTATGAGTGTCTGGTATGGATTGAGTTTTTTTATATTCCTCCTTAGATGGTGGATGAAACACCCACCATTGCAGCAACACTAGGAAAAGTCCTTTATACACTAGCATAAGCTACTCCATGGGGTCTCATTAAATTTGCAAGTCATGCATGCATCTTATGGGATAGGCGAAATGAGCCGTGCGAGTTTTTGCAAATATTGCAAGATCTATCAAGTATGGAAGTTCTATTTTCAATTAAATTTTCTACTTATCCTTATGTGTGTTACCATTGCAAAGGCAATGGTCATTTTATCAAGAACTATCCTATCAAGAATGCCAAGGTTGCAACTAAAGAATTGCAAGATCTTGGAAAAGAAAAGGAGAAGGAGCCTCTAGCACAACATGGAAGACAACCACGTGTGGATGTATCCAATAAGGCTATGCCAACCCTAGCACAATCACAAACCACATGAACTAAAAACAACGAAAGCAAGGAAGGTGTGGCATGCAAACCTTCTTCGTCGGTAATGCATGCCAAAGAACAGTAGGTTAATGGAGCAAATAAGGAGAACCTTCTGCCTAAAGTGCAAGAAAATAAGGGCAGCAGTAAGAAAAGTGGAGCAAGCCTTTGCTTAATCACTTGGCCAAAAACACTCTTGTTGATCAAAATTATTATGCTCCAATCAAAGACTAGAAAATGCTGGTCAACCAGATCTAGTGCATTGAGAGAATGGCCCTCTCCAGGATTATTAATTATTGCTCTTGGAATATCCAGGGACTATTATCTTCGAAAATCCAGGAGCAAATTGTCTTTGAGGTTGTGAGAAGAGTAAAGCCAAGCTTCATAGCTTTGTAAGAAATTAAGCTCGATGAGGAGGCCTATAGGTCATTCAATATCCTTGGGTTTTTAACCTTTCTCAACACAGTGCCAAGGCCATGGAGAAATGATGTTGCTCATTAGAGACTCTTCCAAACCTCAAATTTGATTCTCTGTAAGGGATGGGAGTTGCATATGTGCTAGAGCTAAAACAAACAATGAAGAATTTCTTGTCTATTTGGTTTACGCTCACAATTGCTCTGCTATAAGAGCAAAGCAATGGGTGTTGCTTAAGCAACAACTCTAAGGCAAGAATGTACTCTTGGGGGGAAATTGGAATATGATTGAACATTAGGATGACAGGACTTATGGTGGAGGTTAGATGATTGTTGAAGAAAAAGAGTCCTGGCAAGCCTTTGCAATGATGTGAGCTCGAGGATCTAGCTCTGGTTGCTAATGGGAAGGGAATACAGAAGATAACTTGGCACAATAGACATTTTGGGCTGACTTCGAGGGGGCATAGGCTTGATAGGTTCTATGCATCGAACAGAGCATGGTGGATTAATGGGAGAATGAGATACATGGTGATGGATGACTATGTAGCTTCAGATCATATGCCAATCCTAGTAACGCTTAGACTCATTCTCTTGAGTGGTAGTAATCAAGGTCCACTACCCTTTTGGCTCAACACTTCCTTCTTGGAAGAGAAATCATTTGTGGCTAAAATGTAGTAGGAATGGGTAAGGGCTAGGGATCCCAATGTCATGCGCAATTATAGATGGAAAAAATGTTAGCAAGCAATCATAAAACATGAGAAAGTTGCATGGCCGGAGGAAAGAAACTCTTAGGAAGGAGAATCTAGAAAGGGCTACGTATTCAAGGGGAGTTCTCCTAATGGCAATGAGGAACACCCCTCAAGATGCAGTTATACAAAGGCTTTTCAAGGATGTGGAAGACTACTTAAAATTCATGGAAGATGATGCAGTTCAAGCAGCCAAGGTGTAGATGAAAGGGAAATGGGAGCTTCTTGGGGATGCTCCTAATGCACTGTACTCGGATAAATTGAAGGCCAAGCAAAAAAAAGAAACCATCACTAGAGTAATCAAGCAACAAGGACTGCTGGTTCAAGGTCAAGAATCAATAGTTTGAGCTTTCAAAAAGCATTTGGCATCAATATTGGGTATGCCTTTGACGAGAACCCTTGATTATGAGCAATGCAAGTGGATGCCTTTATGAGAGACTATGTGAATTTCACACCTTTTGAACAAGCATTTCTACTAGATAGACCTTTTACTTTGGAGGAAGTCAAATAGGTGGTCTTCTCAATGAGAATAGGTAAAGCCCTAGGTGTAGATGGGCTATTGACAAAAGTTTTCCAAAAACTCTAGCTGGTATGTGGTGCAAATTTAGTGGATTTGATGAACTTCATCAGAGTATCTAGAATTATGCCATTATATGTCAATCAAGGGCTAGTCAAACTTGTCCCCAAAGCAGAGAATAGGACGTAGCTCTCTGACTGGAGGCCCCTCACCATGTTCAATTTCAATTATAAAGTGCTTGCCAAAGCATATTCTTTAAGAGTTAAATTTCTATTTGGTAGGCTAATATATTCTAAGCAATATGGTTTTGTATATGGATAGAAGATCAATGATGTGGTGCTGCTGAACATGATAATGTAAATAGATCATGCTATGAGTTTACGAAAAGACTTTGTCCTAATCAATATGCATTGGGACAAAGTGTATGATAGGGTGAACCAGGCTTTTATCTTGGCAGTGCTAGTTTCCATGAGGTTTGCTCTAGTGTTTATTAATATGGTAACCACTTTGTTCAAGGAAGTATCTGTAGCTATCAGCATATATGGTATAGTTACGTTGTCCTTTGAGCTTCACATGTCCATAAGATAGGGTTGCCCTCCGGCCCCCCTCCAGTTTGCTCTCATAACAGATCCTTTGCTTAGGAGGTTGGATAAGTCATTACAAGATGGCTCCATTAAAGCGCTATTACTCCTTGATGGATCAAAAATAGCGGTTCAATTCTTTGTAGATGACAATGCTACAGTGGTTGAAGTAGACAGATATTTTGTGACTAGGCTTATGGAAATTTGCACTCAAAGCTCACAGCATCTAAAGTTAATGAAAAGAAAATAAAGCTCTTTGTCCTATCGTGGAAGGAACCAGAGCCTTGGATCCTGCAACTGGGGTTCAAGCTTATCAAGCATGGCCAGTTTGTTAGATACTTGAGAGTGTCAATAAGGGTAGGTGCTACCCTGAACTAGATGTTCAAGGGGTTCATTGACAAATTTCAGGTGAAAGAACAAAGCTGATTGGAAGCACCTTTCTCATTGTGGGCTCTATTCTGCCCTTTTCTTAAACTTCATGGAATCAGATCGAGAAGATACTAAGAGGTTTTCTTCGGTCTAAGGGAGATAGAGAGGGCATGCCTATTATTGGGTGGGACATTCCAATTGAAGATAGGAAGAAGGGAAGAGTAGGCTTGGACCCAGTAGGCTTCAAGGCTCAAAGTCTTACTCTGGCACTACTTAGAATGTTAGATGGATCTTAGCCTTGGATGGTGTTAATTATACACTAGATTGCAAATGTTAAGATCAATGGGAAGAGGTGGGGAGATATGCATTGGTAAGGTGTCTTGACTTGCCCATATCTCCCTACTAAAATACATGTTTCTGAGGTAGCTCAAGGTCTAGCTAGGTAGTGGTGGCTAAAGATCATGGTCAATATTGATTGGAAGACAAGGGGTGCTACAAAGGGAGACTCTTCACTAAATAGGAATATCTAATTGTTTCCATTGGCTTATGAGCCGCCATTTGCACTGGTCCACAACAACTCTTAGAGCATTGCATTGCATTGCAAAGGACTAAGGACTTGGAAGGATGAATGGGACTCACAAAGAAATGACCTATTTACAGCCACATGAGTTGTCCACGAAATTTAGCCTAAATGAAAAGGAAGTTGGCTAGCTGCAAACTGCCGTTTTGCAATCATGCATAGATGACTGGCTAACATCTATTGTTAAGAGGATTGATTATGTGTTGTATGATCTAGAAAGCATGTCTAGGAAAGCCTTGGTAGATTGTGCATGAAGGGATGTTAAGACTCCCTCATCTACCATTTTGTTGACCCTGCAAGATAAGTGGAGGACAGAACGTCCCTTGGCAAAGATATCGACTTGGAGAGTCTACAATGTTTGGAAAGTGTCTCCCTCTTTTAGAGTCAACATGATGACATGGAGAATTCTAATAATTAAAGAGGCTACCTCTATGCACTAGACTCACAAAGAAGATTAGGGTCTCTCCATTTTATCCATTTTTTGGTCAAGCAGAGGAGACAGAAAAGCATGCAATTTGGTATTGTATGCAGTGAAACCGGCATAGTTAATTATCAAGAAATGGTTAAAAGGGGCCACATTGAGAAGTGAATTTGGGATGTCAAATGTCTTCTTTGCAGACCATTTAGACTTTGATGATAAGACTTGGAACCTAATTAGCCTCATCTCAGGAGTGGACTTGAAGTTTCTATGGCTTAATAGAAACAACATGGTGTTTAGAAGGAATGAGAAAGAGCTACTTCATAGGAATCTAGAATAGCTCAAAGCAGAAATATTGTCCATCCTTAGAGTATGTAAGAAGAAGTCTTGGACATTTAGACTCTTTTGGAAGAAGCGTAGTATTATGGCATAATGCCAGTTGCATCACCAATGATGTTGTAATTACTTTATCCTTTTTGAAATATAAACAAGATTACATTACAAAAAAAAAGCTCTTTAAAAAGGGAAAAGGGATAAGCCTTCTTTTTTTCGGTAGAGGTTCTTCCATGGGTAGCTTTTTTTCGCCATGTTCATAGGAAGTAGTGCCAAGTGGTAGGGCAGATGTCTCTCTATGGATAGACAGCAATACAACATTTGTGTCTAGATAGCTAATTGTGCCAATTAGACATGCACTTTATGTAGTTCAATCAGTGCTAGTCATCCATGTTCACATGTTAAGCCTACTCATGATTTCCCCCTATTCCACCATATTGAGTTAGTCTACTCGACTAGACCTCCTCATCATCTTTTCATTATGCTCCTTCATTTTGCCTAGTGTCCTTATGGACACTCTCTACTACATAAAGGGATTAGAATATTGTAGTCTTATACATTTAGTTTTAGTAATTTCTATTCCTTTTATTCCATTGTGTTTCTCTTGTCTTGATATCATCTTCTCACTCCTTATTCTTTCTCTTTTCCATTATGCACTATCACACGATATCATCTACCAAGGTGTAAGCTTGATGTGAATGAAGTGGAGCATCTTCTTGAGTTGAAGATTGTTAAGTGACATCTTTTTAGTCGCATAGAGATCCATTTCCATCCATCAAGGCATTGAGGTGCTACATTTTGATAACATCTAACATTCAAAGACTGCATTTTTCATTGCATCATCGTTCCACCCTTGCTTTTTGAGGTGAGTTGTGTTGTTCTAGTGTATCCCCTCTAATGCCTATGTTTACTTGTGACATATGGTTGCACAATAACTATATGGGATATCTCAACATGTTGACATCATCATCAAGCTTTACCTAAAATAATAACCACTTTTCTTGTACTTTTGTATGTACTTTTGAAGAATAAAGATGGCAAGCAAGTACAATTGGCAAGATTGTGTTGATAGGGCCATATGGACCACCAAAGTGATGAGTGAGATGAAGAAGACCGACGTCTTGAGTGCTATGACTATGATGATTGTCATGAAGACCAATGTCTTGACTACTATGATGATTGCCACAAACACAATTGAGATTGTTACATAGATTGATACATCAAATGTGACTAGAGAAACTCATAAAAACCTTCATATTATTCTATACCTTTTCCCTGCTCCATGGCCATGATTCCATGATTGATAATTATGGCATCACCTATTAAGGTGACCACTCTAGCATCTCATCCCACTGCTAGAAAGCTAGATGGAACTGTGTATTTGATTTGGTAATGTAAAGTGCCCATCCTCAACTCTTTTGACCTATAGAGTTTGTTATAGTGCCTCATCATTGACCTCTAATGGATCCATAGTTTGAAACAATTCCAAAATCCATAGCTTTGTGGGATTGACTCAATGTTAGAGCTCTCTTCTTTCCTCTTTTTGAGTTGTTGAGATTCTATGCTTGTGCATGTAGGAAGTATTCTACATGACCATAGAGATTTGGGCTGAATTAGCATCCCTTTACCAACTTCAAATACTCAGGTGAAGGATGACCATCAAGTTGAAGCTACAATACCTCTTTTTTGTGTATTTCCCTATAATCAAGGGCCATAGTTGTGATGTTTTGGTCACATCTCCCACTATTGAAGTATAATGCCTTCTACAAGTCTTCTCACATCTCATACATGGGATTCCATTACATGAGAGGACTTAGTCCCTATTTACTTTATCCAAACGCACATCACAAAGAGGAAGATTCTCATAGAGATAGTGTAGATAGCCATGCTTTTTTGCATTTTTATTGAGGAAACGACAATTCAAGTAGAAGAAAGGGAAGAATAAGTTTAAGAAATTGAAATCAACTTCCAAAGCTAATCTAGACACAGAGAGTAAGTGAAAAGGATATTCCAAGTGTCCATATTATAGAAAGACTATTCATCTGAGGAGAAGTGATAGAAGAAATAACTCCACCTTCATCCAACAATGAGAGAAGGAAAGATGGAGCCTCCATGTTGTTCCACCATTACAATAGAGTTAGTCTTTCCTTACATTCATAGTTGGGTCCTCCATGTACTACCACCATTACAATAGGGTTATTCTTTCTTCACATTTATCAATTGGAGTCTTCATTGCTAATTTCATCTTTAAAGGGGCCAAAGGCCTTGGCTACTTGTTTGACAATGGTGCTTTGAGGCACATGACTCCTTGAATCTAGAATCTTCATAGGTAGGAGCTTATAATCACTAGGTGACATTTCATTGGTGCCCATTTGTGGTGTTGGAATTTCTCCATTTTCATTTAAAAATCCATTTCAAAGATTTGTCTCAAGAGCCTCCATGTTTTGGAGTTGGGCTTCCATTTCTTCTCTATTTATCGAATTGCAAGGCTTGGTATCAGGGTTTTTTCACCAAGATGGCTATCTTTATTGAGGGTTCTACATTAAGGGCCATTCTTGTAAATAGGTTGATAAGAGAGAGGGCTACGTCAGCTCCATTCTCCATCCAATTTTAATTACTCTCTAATGTGATAGGAGAGAGGGCTATATCGATGCCATTCTCCATCCAATATGAAGGACTTTCCAAGGCATCTTTCTAGTGCAACACCTATTTCCGTGCATGCACCCTTCATCCCACAAGTTCTAACCCATCCTCCATCATCTCCTCTAATCATTCTCTCTTACACCCATCAAAGGAGGGGGATTATCTTGGAGATTCATTTTTGGACTCCCTAGCACTTCTTATTTTAGAGTGGGACTTGGAAGAAAGTGGTGAGCATTTTCAAGGATTACTATCTTCATCAAGCCTTTCTTTCAATAAATTTACCCTTTCCTTTATCATCAATTCACCATATCTTATTGTTAGCATGCCCATCCCATGCCCTTAATTATTGACATTCTTTTCTAGTTGAGATTACAATGCCTTTGATAGCTCCTTGCTATCATCTCTTAGTTGATTAGTGGCTTCCCTCACTCATTCCCACTTAACATCATTGGAGCAAACTATTCAAGGATACCCAATCCCATTAGCCTATGGTGACATCTTATTGCATCGGGTTTATTTCTAGAGATGGGGTCATAGTCCTTGTCTAGCATTCATTATTGATGGACTTCAACAAAAGTACCACTCTTCTTGCCAACATAGATCCATTAAATCTCCTCTGGCCTTCTACTGGGCTTCTACTACATCCAAGATATGTAACATGGTTCTAGCAAATATCTATCTTGCATGCTCATCTCTTGCTTGTGAGCCCCTAGATGGAGGTAGTTGCAGACACTAAGAGCTTTGGCATAGTCTTTGTCTATCAACTTATATCTCTAAGACATTTTAGTGGATATGCTTTGCTACATATGTCTCGATAGCTTGTTTTCACCATATTTTTTGGCAAATAGAAGTGCAACATGGCAAGTTGGATATCTCTCTTGGATATCTCTCCATTGGTGGACAACATTATTGGTCAAATTTATAGCCAATAGCTTGATTGTACTATCAATTGGGGTTGGTTAGTTTTTCATGATTAGCCTATTTATGGTAGCCCCCTCCCCCCCCCCCATTCCACAATAGCCCCACCCACAAGCACCAAAGAAAGCCCAAAAACGAGGGACTAAACCTGCAAAATCTATGCAGAAGGTTGAACCTTCAATCTCAAACCTCTCTCTTTTAACACATAAGGTATGCAAGAAAAATGCATTCTCATCATCATCACTATCTCCCTCTTCCATAAATACAAGCAAGAAACCACACAAAGAAAGAAGCAAGAGTTATGCCTAAAGAGAGAGAGAAAGCTATGTGTGAGGGAGATTATGAGGAGAGTGCAAACAATTGCAACTCCCAAAACCAACCGATCACACAATTCTCCTATTTTTATTTCAAAAGCATTGAATACATTTGACCCTTACAACATTAGAAAGCTCTAAGCTTTGTTTGCATGACAAATCATTCACTTCTCTTGGATTTCATGCATTGTTACACTATATAGAGTATATTGAAATAGATTTTTGCCACTAAAAGGATATAGAGAAGATAGATGTGAGACTTTTATTTGGTGTAGAATCCCCTTTGCTACCTTATATTTTGCACATATTTGGGCTTCATCACTCCACCATCTTGAGTTAGTCAGTTCATCCATCTCTTCTTATCATTTTGTCATTCTGCTCTTGCATTTCATTTTCATGCCCTCATTGATACCACACCAAGTTCTTGTTCTTCTCCAATGTGCACTGTCACAACAACTATATTTAAAAACAATGGGCATGGCATAGAAAATGTTATCTAGCAAATGGCCAAATGGCTAGCTATCTAAATTAATAATTTACCAAATATATACTTTCAATATTGTTAACCCATTAGGATATTTGGTACTTGTCAAACCCTAACTCAAAGATAAAATACTTCATGTGGAGAATAATGTGGCAAGGGGGTCTTTATACTATAGTATTATGATATTGTGTTAAAATTTTGGGGACTCTAAATCTCAATTTATATGGATGAAAAATATGACTTTACACTTTGAGTCATCTTTCTTAAAAATGCATTTTTTGTAGGAAAAATACAATTTCAATGGATTTTAATTATCAAGTTTTCCATAATAGATTCATTTTGGGTAATTATGATATTTTGTACATGGAATTTCTCATGTGTACATTTTCTAGGGATCATGATTCATTCACACACTTGGAAATCAAGGAACAAGGAAAATTTTAAATGCATTGTGATTAATTTCCATTAGATTAAATAATTAAATTTATAATAGAAATCTTAAAAATCAATTTGGAAAAGTAGTAAGTTACAAAGAAAATGGGGTCGTGTAGTTTAGGAAAGATATGTAAGTGTAGGGGGTTTTGAAAACACCACTTAGACGTGTGATAGATAAGATTTTTTGTGGTGGAAATTCCCTTTAAAAATGTTGGTTTTAGGTCCTTAACTTGTTAATTTGCATTAAGCTAGGTGAAAAAAGTATTTCTCTTAGAAATATAGAATTCAAAGGTAGTGTTTTGACATAAAGTTATTATTATAATGTCAAAGTAAATGTTTTATAGATAAAGAAGACTCTATGTACTTCTATCCTTAATATTTTTTGAAGTTTCTTCTTTTTTGTTAAGAGGTAAAGAATGTATGAGAGTCAAATTAAGCTTTCCATATTTTGTTATTGATAGTGAAATTTAGACTTTGATACACCATGCTCAAGCTCTTGATGAAATGGTTGGTCCATCTCTTGATTCTAAGGAAGGCTTATTGTTCCATTCTGACATTATTCTTCAATTGGAGAAGCATGAATATGCTTGATTTCTTAAATTTCATTCTTTTGTTTGAAAACATTCAAGATGTTTATCTTAGAAAATAAGGGCATGCCTCCACACAATCTTGGATCAAATTTACTACTATACAATGGAAGTAGAATGAATTCTAGTTAATCCACAATTACCAAATGTAACTTGCCATAACCAATGTACATGCAAGGGGAGGGACCATAAATTGCTTAGAAGGGATACTCTTCAACTTAGATCTAATGGATAGATAGTTGAGGGATGGTTTCATTGCTTTTCTTTGATATGGCACATGTGACATCTACTATCCTAGACTAAGAGATCTATTGAGCTCATTATTGTACACCTTTGCTAAAGAGAACCCATGCTTGTTAACTCAAGAAATGTAAGGCATTGTATAACATGGGACTTGAAGTATTAATCCTTGTATCATGGTGGGGACTAAGAGGGAATACTATAAATTCTTGATTATTTCACGTCGGAAAAGCTTGATTGCATCTTATTTTATAATGAGAACCATACACTTACGTTAGAGATCTTTTGCTTCAAAACATCCTTTGGGTGAGGGATCCATTTAATTCCTTGAGGAGATGGAAGGAGAAGAGGAGGAGGAGGAATCAGCTTCCCCACTTCTCACCCCTCTTGAGTATCCCTCATCCTCTAACACAGTGTTGAAGCTTAAGAGAAGACTCAACTTCAGAAGAGACATTTCTAGTAAGGGTAAAAAGTATATAATGGATTAGAATAGCCCTGTGTTGCCATGAATAAGATAGGACCAAGGCTTTTTGACACTTATATTCATGTGTCATGTTCACAAAATAATGACTAGTCTTTAGAGGATCTAAAAGTAAATTAGATGCATGGTATTCATCATAGTTAAGATGGTTAGAATATCTCTGAGTAGCTCACAATTCATTTATTATAAGTTTACATGTTTGAGTGTCATACCTTATCTTCATGAAGGCCACATGGTGTTGGATCCATAGGTATTGATGAAGGAGCACTAAGTTCCATAAAAGTATGGAAGCACCGAGTACCATGATAAAGGGTCTTTCTATGATGAAAAATTAGTTAGAAAGAAACTATAAGCTTAAATACAAGAAACAAAAGGAGGTAAGAGAGAAGGAAGATCATGGATGAGTACACAATTGCTAAACTAGATGTTGAGTACCATGATGAAGGGTCTTTCTATGATGAAAATTTAGTTAGAAAGAAACTATAAGCTTAAATACAAGAAACAAAAGGAGGTAAGAGAGAAGGAAGATCATGGATGAGTACACAATCGCTAAACTAGATGTCGAGTACCATGATGAAGGGTCTTTCTATGATGAAAATTTAGTTAGAAAGAAACTATAAGCTTAAATACAAGAAACAAAAGGAGGTAAAAGGAAGATCATGGATGAGTACACAATTGCTAAATTAGATATCAATAAAGTAGGGGATCGATTACTAAGAGGATTTATATTTTGTTTGCTACTCCTTACATGAATATGTTTTTACATCTTTGGCTTCTACATGGGTACTTAAGTAGATATGAAATGACATTGTGTTTGTGTGTCTATGTATGCATGCATGCATACATGTTGTCAATATTCATGGAAGTGTGTGAAGTAAAACCAAACATTTATTAGATATCATTATGCTTAAGTACAGACAATTCTTGCTCTAAGTGTAGTGCAAGTGCATCCTTCTTTTGGTTCCTCCTTTTTATTCTATTTCTCTTTAAATTTATTTTTTGGTCCTTTTCTTCTCTTTATTTTTATTTGAGGTCCTAGGATGACAATTGAAGGATCTAGCAACGAGTCTTTTGAATATGTACTATAAGGGGGATTTCTATTTCTATGATTTGAAAATATGATAGTCAAAATATAAGCTCAAAGTAGTTAATGTGTTCAAACCTTAACACCTCTTTCTAGCCATATTTACTCAACAAAGTCCCTTGGAAGAACATGGACGTTGAAGATTGTTACATAAGCACCACTAAATGATCGGATCTATAAATGAAAACAATATCATGTATTCTAGGGTATAATAAGAGAATTTATATTTCTATTTGTGATTTCTTATGGATGTTTCTTCAAAGGATTAAGCATTTTAAACAATTGTACACCATAGCTCTTGAATACTTAAGGACTAACATTAGTTATTTTACCATAGAAAAGTGTTAAGTGACAAATTCAAAATCACCTTATGTAATATCAAAATTAATATTTCTTAACTTTGACATGATACATTATATTTTATCTTAGATTGGCCAAAATCAAATTGCATATCTCCCTTTTTTTTAGTGGTTCAATGGCTATATTTTGATCCTAGATATAAATGTTATAACACTTTTGAAATGCTATCCCAAGTACTTACCCTATACCAAGCATAAAATCTTGGGGAAGCACTATTATATAGCAAGATATACTAAGAGACTTGTAGTATAGGCCTATTAGAGTTTTTTATTTAAATTTTATTCTCATAAAAAATAGTGGGATTAAGAGGTTATGCATTACTATATACATTTTTATGTGCCTCTTCTAACATAGCTTACTAATGTACCTTCATAAATAAAGTATAACTTATAAACTTCAAGAAAATATAAACCAATATAAAGGCATGCCTTCATAAATAATTTACATAGCTATATCCATATTATTCAAGAAACATTTCACCATATGTTCATAGGGTCCCATGTACCTTTGGTGTAGAGACTTGACCCAAATGGATAAGGTAAAATGATGAAGAATAGCTTGAATTAGCCAAAGAATTAGTTTAGGGCCTTTATTTTTATTGGAGAGATTTCAAGGAGGAAAATAGGCACTTAGATTCTTAAGATATAAAAGAATGTCATTTTCTCCAAAAAATTTTGAATAGTCTTTATCATTAAGAAAAAATCATAAAAATCATGATAATAGGGAATTTATGAGTTCTCAAATTTACATGTGGATGTGTAAACATTTTCCTAAAGTAGAATGCTCAATCCAATATGGTTGGGTCTTGATTGATGGTTTGGTTTGTTTGGCCTTCTTTCACCTGTATTGATGGAAATCATGCTCTGTATTAATAGGAAAGAGGTGTGTTACTAGTCAATATTGAAATATTGTCATGCTAATCCTTGTTGTAAATATTGATTTCCAAATAAGGAAAGATATCTCTCTCTTGATGTTCCATCTCATTGTGAGAGAGGGATTTTAAAGAAAAAACATCTGAACTTCTTTGGCTTTAAAATGGGACAAGGTATATATAGTTGATGCAAAATAATAGAGATCAATGCTACCAATATTTTCCATCCTTTTTGTGACATCTTATTCTTGTTATGATCATCATATCTATAACTTCCCCATAATTTTCTATATACAAAAGGTTGATGGGGGTTGGAAGGATACTAAGGAGTTCTCAACCCATTGTAAAAATTCTAATTAGATTATATTAATATTTTTTGCTTACATGCTAGGATCTTGTATACTCTTCTCAAATTTCTAGCTATGATATGTGTTTGTTGATCCTATTGTGTATGAAGAATCAACAATGGAAAACATATGGCATCACCTATATGCATGGGAAGCGGTGATGAATAAGCTTTGGGGTGGGGGGTAAAGGATAAGTTGGTGAACACACACACACACACACACACACACACACACACACACACACACACACACACACACACACACACACACACACACACACACACACACACACACACACACACACACACACACACACACACACACACACACACACACACACACACACACACACACACACACACACACACACACACACACACACACACACACACACACACACACACACACACACACATGAAGATTTATCCAACTCATATCACATTAGAGGGTCTTAATTTGTCAACGCACACACACACACACACGCACGCACGCATGCACACACGCATGCACGCACGCATGCACGCACGAACACACACATGCATGCACCATGCAAGCGCGCGTGCACACACACACACACACACACACACAAAATAAGATTTATCCAACTCATATCACATTAGAGGGCCTTAATTTGTCAATTCTTTGCTTGATTTTTTCAATTACTATTATATATTCACTTGAAAACCCTTTTTCATTTTTGATCATTGTAAATGAACTGCATTAATTATTGCACACAATATTAACTTACTAATCCTTATGCTAATTTTAAATTCATAAATACATTTTCATTATACATTATATAATAGTAAGAAGAGGTCTATCTTGCATTTATATGAGCCCCAAAGATGGAGTTTTTAAAAAACAAGTCACTCATTGGTGACATCTCCTTTGTACAGAGAAGATATAGAGTGAATTCTTGAAATTGGACCACATGATGTGATCTATCATCTCTAAATTTTCCAATATAATCCTTTTTTGAATTGTCAAGTTAGCATTCCATTAATATCTCTCTTCGTTATAAGAAATCATACTTTTTGTCACTACTATATAGTAATAAGTCTTTGACACTTATATATACCCATCATCCTTGAAGCTTTTGTGAACTTCCTTATTTTTTTATCTAAAATGTTAAAAATCTACTAGTAGTTTGTGACAAATTTAACTTGGTGGAAGTGATGCATTAGACTCCTAATGTGTAGGTCTTTTACACATAAAATTTGGTCTAGCACTTTAGGAGTTACATGAATAATATATGTCTATGTATATATAACGCTTTCCTTCTTAGTTTATTTGAGCCCTAGAGTGGATATAAACTAGCTCTAAGTGTTGCAATAATGCTCACTTTTATGTGACTAATCAAAGGTTTCTTGGTAAATGCTAACTAAGGTCGTGTGAGTCTTGTAGGTGAGCTAGATAGATACCTATGGCCTTGTGTTTCATTTTTGAGCTAAGAAATGGTTTCTTATCCATGGCAATCTCACAATAGCATGTCTTCCTTGGATAATTCAAGTATAAATACCTTTTTGGGATGGGTCATCCCTATCAAATTTCAATCATTCTATCTTAGAAAAACTAGAATCATACTTCATAACTCCTACTAGAGTTTACTTTTAGGGTATTGACTGAGGAAGCTAGCTTAGAAGAGTTGGGCGTGCTTGTTTCTTTATGTTGGGATCATATAGCTATTATGTTTGATTTTGGTGATTAGTTTTGTTGGAGGTGGATTCTTTAAATGAACTTAGACTAGCTTGAATTAAAATGACAATAAAATCAAGAAACAACTATTGAAACAATTGGCCATAGCCATGCCATAGCTGAATATATATTAAGACTACAACACATTGCAACCATAGCTAAATTGAATCAAAGGTATAATGAGAATCATGGATGAGAGGCTAATGTAAGAAATTCACCTCTTGCTATGGTGGGCATTGAGTATTCACCATCAATGTTAGTGAGGAAGGCAAGAATCCTCAAGCTCCAAGAAAATGGAGGAGTTTACAAATGTGCCAAAAAAAGATATTTACAATGGCAAAATATTGCCATTTATACTCTAGACCCCAATTAAGCTAATTTCCCTAAGTTAAAGGGTAAATTTTTTATTTTATTACAATCCATCCCTACTCAAAAGTTTTGTCTCAAAACTTGAATATGGAAAATGTAAATGAATGGTAGAAATGAATAGAGAAAACTCAAATGCTGAAGTAGCCTTGTTGAACCATCATCAAAATGTCAAATAGTGGAATTCTAAAAATTCTTTCCTGAATAGGGTACTTGTAGAAAATGGATGATAACTTTGGAAATACATATCAGTTTGGTGCATATGAGGTATAAAAATGAAGTATACTTCAGTAGACAACCATATTTCAGGTTTTCAAAATACAAATCTAACATGAATAGGCCAATTATTTTGAATGCAAAAATTTTATACATCAAGTTGTCTACTATTTAGTGAGCTAGTATCCTCTTGAAGAAGCCATGGATATTATTCCAAATATGAAGCATGCTACCAAGAAGACTCCTCCATATGCAAACCCTTCCATTTAATAAGATATTTCATGGTAATATAGTTCCTTAGAACCTTCTCCCACTTGTCAATAATTCTCTGGAGTTCAAAAATGATCAACCCATCCTCATTATGGGGGGGTAGTTCTTTGAGAACTTGAATATCACATCCAATACACTTTTTGAGTTGAGAGACATGAAAAGCATCATGAATATGTGTGGTTGAAGGCAAATGAGGTTGGTAGGTAATATCTCCAACTTTCCTTCAGATTTGATATGGATCATAATAGCGACGAGCAAGCTTATTATGTCCGTCTTTAAGAGAAGCATAATGAGATTTAGGTACCTTTAAGAATACCCATTCTCCCTCTTCAAAATCTACATGCTTTCATTTGTTGTCAGCATAGGATTTCATAGTCTCTTGCGCCTTTCTTATATTTTCCATTTATTGCTTCATTAAGACCTCCATCTCTTCTAATTCTTATCTAGCAAGGGGATTTACTTCATCATCATAAAAGAATGTTGAAGGTACTTGGACCTTGTAGCCATATAATGCCTCAAATGGTGACATGCTTATACTCATGTGTTATGTATTATTGTAATAAAACTCTACAAGATAAATCCAATGATCCCATGCATATTACATGTCATGGAAAAAGTGTCTCAAAAAGACTTCTAACCACTTGTTGATTATTTCAATTTTCTCATCTATTTGTGGGTGATAGGTTGTACTTGGAGTTAAATTTGTTCCCATGGAAGTAAAAATGCATTTCCAAAAATTCTTGATGAAGTTTGTATCTCTATCAAAAACAATCTTCATAGGTAAACCATGAAGTTTGAAAATTCCTTCCATGAACTAATCTGCTACTTGTTTGATTTAATAATAGACTTTGGTGGGTTGTATAAAGTGCATTGATTTGGTAAGATGATCAGCCATGCAAAAAATAATTACTACAGATGTCACTATTTGTATCAATAAATGCGTCAAAAGGCATCGCTATTTGTGACACAAATAGTGACGTATCTATACAGCTATATATATCGATGATTTTAGTGATGATGGGGAAAACCTTTTTTATGAATATTTTCGTCGCTTTAGACATTGGTATATGGATTGTATTTTATAGTGAATCGTAACCATTTGATCAAACTTTGTGTCTAATAATTGACTATGTTGTTGAAACTTCTCATAGTGATTGATCATTTGTCCAAATTTTTCATCAATTGTAGAGTTCAATCGAATGATGCCTTCATTTTTCATGTTGTTAGTTTGAATCATGTGACACATTTGCTTCAGCCATATGTTCCACATCATTAAAGCCTCTTGGTCATTTTGATTCTTCAATTATGTTGCCATCATCCCTATCATTTTTTTCCATGATTTGTTTCTTTTATAGATGAATTAAAACCTACTTGATACTCAATCAAGTATTCATTTAAATTCTGAAGTATTTGCTCTTTATTCATGTTTCTAGCCATTGAATTAATTGCACTAGAAAAAGACTACCCCTTAGTGAGTGGGCAATATCTAGAGTTGTACTCCTTCCATCCTTGTGATTATGGGCTCTAAATGAAGCTTAGTATGTGAGAGTAAGGTGGATTTACTGAAATCTCAAGTTGAAATTTGGTAAGGTAGAGTCTCAAATCAAAATAGTAAACCTTACCTAGCTATCCAAGAGTTGTTTACAATGACTACCTCTTAGTCAAATGGCCATAACTTTTACCCCATAACTCTGATTACCAATATTTGTAGCTAGCATCAAAGATAACTTTGTCTCTTTGAATGGAGTATAAAAAATCTATGTCAAAATCAAGGTATTTAATTTTGTATTCACTTCCCTATGACTGTTTAGACTATGCACTCTATATGAATGTGTAAAAACCTTGTTTATGCCATGTTTTGTCAAGTATGATCAGGGGTATGCATCATACACATATGGTAACTAAAATAATATCTGTGTACCTGCAAGCACCATTTATCCACCTATATATGACCTGTAAACCTATAAATCCTTGCAATTTTTTAGTCTTCATTGCCTTGTTTTAGTTCCCTATTTCCCAATAAACTTCAATTATTTTCCACTCTATCTTGAGTGGTTTTCTATAGTTCACTACCTTTGGTGAGGGGTAAAATGGTGGATGAGGCACCTAAATGGGATTTGAAAACTCCAAAAGGTGTACAAAGTTCCTTCTAGGCTAGGTTGTGCACCCCTTCGGAGTCTTAAATAGCAAGGGAGGGTCATCTCTCTTTTGACTTGCTATCTCATCTGTCTTCAATCTTTTTCCTCAGTCAATATGTTTACATGGTAGTGCTAGTATTCTAGAAAAAAAGGATGCAATGCATGACTGAAATAAAGCTTTGGGTATTTAATGATATGGAGGAATTTGGAAGATGAATGAATTAAAAAGAGTTGAGAAAGGTTTACATTTAGTAATGAGTGACATTGAATTGAGAAGCTCACCTTTTATAATTTCTTAGATATCTCAATACATATGATCACAAGAAATAAAAAATTAGAGATTAGGTAATCATATAAGCAAGAATTCATTGAAATTTTATATTGCAATGTACTAGCATGCATGTTTCAATCATGAAGGATGTCAATTATGAAAATTAAGTTGAAGGGTTTAATTATCAATCACACCTTGATAGAAACTAAATCAACAATGAGTGGGTACTAAATTTCAGCATAAGTTGATTCAAATTCTCAATCAAATAAAGAGAGTATATCCAATTCAACCTCTCCTTTAGCAATTGACTATAATTTGATAAGTGGAATTGGAGAGATCAAATGATACCTTATTTAATGCTTGGAGAGATCAAATAAAGAGAGTATATCCAATTCAACCTCTCCTTAAGCAATTGACTATAATTTGATAAGTGGAATTGGAGAGATCAAATGACTATAATTTGATAAGTGGAATTGGAGAGATCAAATGATACCTGATTTAATGCTTGATGTTGTTTCTGGGGAGTTTACCTTATAAAATATATAAGATACCATGTGAGTTCAAGGAAAGGGTATTTTATTTAGTAAAATTTACAAGATTATATTTACAAAAGGATTTTTAAATTAAAATTTTAAAAAACTCATAAGTTTAGTAATGTAAAACCCTAAGAATGTATGTTAACTATTATGGGAGAACTAGATTGTGCTCAAGAGACTAGACTAGATACAAGATTTGTTACAAGAATTCTGATTACAAGATAATCTTACCTAGTGGCACAAGGTACAATGATAACATGATACAAAAAATCCTACAACCTAGGACCATAGGTATAGACAACAAGACTCGATAGGATATGAAGGATCCCACAATCCAGGACCATAGGTATGGATATAAGATATTGAAATTATAAGATCTCCCTTGAGAGGATGAACAAGATACATGATAGTGCTAAACAAGATCTTGTACTACGAGACTATAAGATGATAAGACAACATGAGTATAATGGAAGACAATACAAGACTAGATACCATGACTAGACAATACCATTGACCCTTGGGAGATCCTCTAGTCTAAGAAAAGCTTGACCTCAAATTCTTCATGATCTTCAATAATCTAGACAGGTGGTGAGGGATTAGATCTCTCCCCCCTTAGTGGTGAGCTATGGTATGGCTTGAGTAAGGAAACATGGAAGACTGGGTGGATCTTCATGGTGCTAGGGAGTTGGAGTTGGTAAGCAGCTAGGTTGATTTGGGTTATGATAGTGAAGGGTCCAAATCTCTAGTGGTCTAGCTTGGTGGAGGGCCTTGTTGTCTAGAGGTTATGCCTCAGTAATCATACTTTATCACTGACTTTGTATGCTGGATGTTGGAGACAATGCTAGTCCGCATAGTGCTTGTATTGATTTTGAGCCTTTTGGATTTTTTCTTGAGTTCTTGGAGCATATCTAATAGGTGTCGAGCTTTATCTTGGGCAGTAGGCCCTCTTTACTTGATTGGAGAGATTTACATCTATCATTGGATGTTGGCCATAGTTTGCAAAGAAAGGAGTTTACTTGATAGATATATATAGACTATTATTATAAGCAAAGGACAAGAGCTCAAACCAATCATTCTGATGGTCATTGATGGTGCAGTGGGGATATTGCTCCAAGACTTGATTGACCCGTTTTATTTGACCATCAGTCTATGGATGATTGGTTGTGGATAACTAAACTTGGACTCCAAGGAGGCTGTGAAGGCTCTTTCAGAAATTTGATATGAATTGGAGACCGGGATCGCTAATGATGTCATCTAGGAGTCCATGTAATCTAAAATTGTATCTAAGGAATAGTCTAGCAATAGTTGCACCTATGAGTCTTGGCGGTAGGGATCAAACGTACCATTTTTGTGAATCTATCTACCACAACAAGAATAGAGTCATATTTGTCTGATTTGGGAAGATCTGTTATGAAATCCATGGACAGAGAAGACCAAGGTCATGCTAGAATGGGCAAGGGTTGTAGGAGACAATTTGGTTTGTGATGAGGTACCTTGGTCCTATTGCAAGTATCACATGATTTTATATATTCCTTAACTTCTTTTCACATCTAGGGCCACCAAAAATCTCTTGAAATAAGCTCTAATGTCTTATTAATTCCAAATTTTCCTACTACTAGGGTATCATGGTGTTATTGGAGTACTTGGAGTCTGGGATTTCCTAGAGAGATGTAAAGTAGATCGTTATAGTATAATAATCCGTTAGTTTCTTGAAACTCACAAACTTCATTTCCTTTTCCCTCTTGAATTTTTCTCTTCACATTGTTGGCCAAATCATTATGTAGTAGGGCTTTGTGGATTAACTAAATCAAGGTAGGGTTGTCTCGGCGACAACTAGAGATGGTTGCTAGTTGGAGGTGCTTTGGCCTGAGTAGTATTGCTTGTTATTGATCAAAATCTTCTTCTCCCTTCTTAGATGCCAAGTAGGATCTTCTTGATAAAGCATCTAATTGCCATTGTTGACATCCTAGGGCAATAGGCAATGACAAAGTCAAACCTAGATAATAAGTTACTCTAGTGGGATTGTCTTCGATTGAGGATGCGGGCTATCATAAAGTATTCTAGATTTTTGTGATCTGTATAGATGATAACTTTATGTGCTATACCCTCTAGATGATGACAACAAGCATCAATGGTTTCTACAATGGCAAGGAGTTCTTTGTCATAGATCTCATAGTTTATCTCTAGAGGGGAGAACTTCCTTGAGTGGAATGCCACTGGATGCATATGATCATCGTCTCCATGCTAGAAGGAGAGGGATCCTAAGGCATAGTCAGCTAATGCATTGGACTCCAAGAAAAATGGCATGGTAGGATATGGGTAGAATAGGATTGGGGCAGTGATGAAAGTAGTCTTCAGGGTCTAGAAGGCCTTCATGGCTTCTTGGGTCCATGAAAACTTTGAGTTTCCTATGAGTCTAGTGAGTGGCGTAACTATCCTTGAATAATCCTTAATAAATATCATGTAGAAGTTGGCAAAGCCAAGGAAACATTGGACATCGTGGACACATGTGGGTGTTTGTGAGTTAAGATTAGTCACTATGATCTTCTTGGGATCCATGAAGATTCCACTTTGGGAGACATTGTACTCTTTCCACTTATGTCTAATGGAAAAAAGACTTCTCAAGTTTTGCATATAGTACTTTTTCTTTGAGCTTTTCCAAAACTAATTTTACATAGTGCTCATGCTCCTTTGGATCTTTTAGAAATATCAAGATATCATCCAAGTATAGAACTACAAATTTATCTAGATGATCTCGGAAGATATCATTCATCATATGTTGAGACACTCCAAGAGCATTGGGGAGACCAAATGGCATAACAACAAACTCAAAGTGACCATATCTTGTGCAAAAGATCCTTCCATTTTTCTCCTTCTCTAATCTGCACTAGATTGTAAGCCCCTCATAGATTGATCTTTGTGAAGATCTTGGATTTTCCAAGGCATTCCAAGAGCTTTGGCATCAATGGAAAAGTATTTCAATTCTTTATTGTTATCTTGTTGCGTCCTTGACAATCCACACACATTTAAAGTGACTTGCTTTCTTCTACACAAACAGAATTGGGGCTCTAATAGGAGACTTCGAGTGCCTAATGAACCCCTTGGCTAAGTTTTTTATCCATATTATAACGTAGTTTAGCTAGTTCATCAAGGGATAGTCTATATATGGGTCCAAAAGGTGGTTGAGCCTCTCATGGAGTTCTATAGCGCAATCATATGGTCTATGTTCAGGCAAGAGATATGCACTCTTTTTTTAAAAGACATCTTGGAATTCTTGATATTGGCTCGGTAGCTTGATTGACTCATCCTTACTAGATTCTTGAGCTGGTATATGATATATCATGTAGGTCTATTCCTTCCATGCTATGTGCATAAAGGCTTTGGCTCCTAAATATACCGACTTTCCTTGATTTTCACAATGTGTAATCTTTTGCTTAACCTAATCAATTTATGGATTGTGTTTCTTTAGCCAACAAGGCATCCTAAGGATGATTGGATTTGTGGAATTGGATATGACATTAAAGCATACATGAGATTTGTGATCACCAAGAGTTACCACGAGTGGTCGGGTTTCCTTGGTAATATCTTGAGATGCTAGAGGTCTTCCATCCATGACTTTAGCCAATGCAAGATTGGTATGTTGGAGTGCCAGAATCTAGTATCTATTCATAAAGCCATCATCAATGAAACATGCAAAGGCCTCGAAGTCCACTAGGGCTTTGTTAGAAAGGGTATTTCTTGGCAAGATCATCTAGGTTGTGATGATAATGAAAGTTTCCATGGGTGTGGCTGGAATCAAGAGACCCTTTCTTATATCAAGGTCCGATTATATGGTCTCATTTACAACCTGACATCCTCGTTTTCTTGCTCGAGGGTGGTTATAGAAACTCCTGGGGTTTTGGCTCCCTTATTTTGGAAATTTCGGGCAATGTGTCTAGGGTTTCCACACTATAGGCATAGATGATTCTCTCCTTGTCTTGCTTTTGTTGTGGGTTCAAGGGCTAGAATTTGGTATTATCAATTTGCATCGGTTCGGGCTTGGTTTCTTCTCTCATCGGGTCTTTGAGTTGGGCTAAGTTCCATTGGTGAGGCCTTAATTGTTCTCGCTTTTCTCGCTTCCTCTCCAACAATCTATTATCACACTGGATGATTTGAATGTTATAATTCTTGAGTGTTTTTGCATCAAGCATAGTGAGTATGAGGTCCTTGATGTCATCTCAAAGACCCCATCTGAATTGGTTAATAAAATACTCCTCATGCCAAGTGAGGTCACATTATAATTTCCCAAATTTAGTTGCATAAGTAGAGGTAGGGTAGTTACCTTGTTGTAGCTTCCAAAGTTTTATTTCTACTACTTGACCAATGTTTGTATCCCCAAATGTGGAAGTGAGGTCACAAAAAAATGCCTCATAGTAATGAAGTACTAGCATATTCTTTTTCAAGATTGGGGTGAACCATGATAAATCTTGCCCACAACGCAAAGTTTTAATGAATCCCACCTTGGAAGCATCATCTGGATACCTATCCTATTACATGCAAATACAGAGCTTTACTTGTTGTAGATATCCCTTGAACTTCGGTCACCATTGAACTTCTCTGGCATGCTGATCTTGGATTCTATTATTAGGGGTTGATAAACATGCGGGATCATTTGATCACTTCTTGTGTTATTCTGCAAGTCTTAGATTTGGTCTTGCATCTCTTGAAGCACAGGGCCTAATGCAAAGGGTGTTCTATATGAAGTTTCACTTGTTGTTCATTCAAGTCTTGAATTTATTGCTAGAGGGTTTGAAGGGAGGCCACAACTCTTTCAAGGTTTGCCTCCATGGTCTCAATAGGGCTAGAAAGTGGTATTGTCAAGGCAGTAGACTAGATGCAATATTTGTTACAAGAATTCTAATTACAAAATAATCCACGTAGGGGCACAAGGTACAATGATAACTTAACAATATATGAAAAATCCCGCAATTAGGGACAGTTGTCATGCTGCTACGTGCACATTGTGTAAAAAAAAACTCTTTCTAGAGTAGGATGACATGTAAAAGAAAGCATGTAGCTTTCAGCCATTTTCGGAGGATTTTATGTAAAAAGAAAGATTGGCGAAATCACGCGACACATAATCGCAATAAACAAGGAGATGAAAAAGGAGTGATATGGCAGCATTCTAGCCAGGTGTGCTGGTATTTTACTCCCCTTTCAGAGCCAATGGAAGCATCAAATTGGTGACCTGAGCAGCATAGAGGAATGTATTATTTTATGCATGTTTTTTTCTATAAGAGATTTATCTTCTTGTAGAAATAAATTGATAGGCTTCACCTCTGTGAGTATTCTTCTACATCTTCTATTCCTTTCTGTGAGTATTCTTCTACATCTTTCTGTGATGCTTTCAAACAGATGATTTCTTTGTTGCATTGAAGGCAGTGGGATGAGAATTGAAGTAATTTAAACATTAGAATGTTTCAACTTTCATCTAGTTGTATGAAGAAAAGATGTTGTTTCATAGGGTACCATAGTATGCATGGAGTCAGTATTTCTCCCATTCGGCCATGCATGCATTGCATGATGGAATTGATGAGTTACATAGAAGAGATGCTGATTGGGAAACTTTTAAGAAAGCTTTCAGAGAAGATTTTTTCTTGGAAAATGCAAGATAGGCAACTAAAAAGATATTTACAGATTGGATTGAAAAGCCCAATAAAGGGTTGGCTACTATAGCTTTGCCTTGTGAATTTGAAAGTTGGTATGCGTAGTTGGATGCCGATGAGCAAAAATCCTTGGAGAGTCAAAAAATTGATCTGTTTCTAAAGGTTGCACATCCTATCTTACAAGAGAAGCTGAATGATCATTTAGAAGATGTCTCTTCTGAAATAGGACTAAAATCAGATTGGGCTAATGTAACTGAAGCAATGCATATGTTGGTAAAGAGAGAGCGGATGAAATTAAGATGGGGTACAGGCACCACACCTGCCAGTGCTTAGAAAAGGGAGTTAAAATTGTAGCCAAGGTGCCTGTAGCTATGGAGGAACAACTGGCTATACCTGTTGGTCTGGCTCTTAAAGGTGATGCTATGGATGGATTAATCAAAGGCATACGTGACTTGAGGCTGAATTTGACAAAAATCTATGTAAATGTCAAAAATTTAGATGTCAAGGTAGAAGAGAAGGCTCGGGCAATAGCCTAAAGACCGTACAAAGAAGGATACAAGAGGAGATGCATTTGGTGTGAGAGTTTACAACATGAAAAGTGAGACTATACAACCTACCATGAAGCGGAAGCAAAAAGGTTAGTATTTTGGAAAGATGGTAAAATACATGAAACAGAAATTGGTCTTCCAATAGAGCCAAATTTTGGAAATGGTGGCATGCAAAAGAGATTGGAAGAGATGGCTGCAAGGACAACATTTGTTGCCATAGATGTAGCCACATGTGGGTTGAGAATTGAAAGGACTAATGAAGCTCATAAAGGAGGCATGGCTGAAGCAAAATCTCGTGTTTCGATACAAGCATTAGATTGCATGGAAAATGGAAAAATAAAAAAGTGTGAATTGGTTTATGCAAGCCAAAGTATACAAGGGAGAATAGGATAGAGTGAACCATTGGATTCATTTTCAGCCTATGCTCATTTGGCTAAGGTTCATAATCAAAAAGCTCTTGTGGAAGAAACGAGAAGAAGAGATGAGAACACTGCTCGTCCTTCCTCTTCAAGCCCATCTAAATGAATAATACGAAGTAAAATGGAGTAGTAGAAAGAGGTTGAAAAAGCCATACTTGAGCATGTTATGGAGGATGCATCTCAAGAGAAGAAACAAGAAGGGAAGAAAAGGGGAAAGTAGCCCGGTTATAGGTTACAATCAGATCTTGAGATTGCCACAAACCTTAAAAAAGTTTTGGAAGATTGCATACGTCGCAGTAGAGTGGAATTCACACTTGGCAAAGTTCTTGGAATCGCAAAGCGTGAATTTCATGATGCAATCATTGATATGATGAAATGAAAAAGACAGTTTGATGGTGAAGTTTTGCAAGCATTAACGCATGTTGACAAAGACATAGAGAAACATCTTCAAAGGGAATATGATGATGCATGTAATGCTATTTTGGGATAGACTAATACTGAAAATGGGTTAATTGGAAGTGTAGATAGCAAGTTTGTGGTTGAAAATGGTATTATGGGTAGCACTAAGCATAGAGAGAAGGCTATGTATAATAGGGATGTCCATCAACAAGCACATGCAGAAGAAGATGCTCATTTTATTCATGAATAATGCATTCATTATTCATGAAGGCATTGGGCTCGTGCCATAGCAGAGACAATTGTTAAAGTGGGAGAAAGAGAGATGCCTTGCATAGCTCTCTTGGATCATGGTTTCGAAATGAATGTTATGGTATGCAGCTTGTATGAGAACGGAGGTTGGCCAATTGATGTAGATCTGGGATGGTGCATCCAAGCAGCAAACAAATCATCAAGGGATATTTATGCAACTCGTTGTCCGAATGTACCCATGACAATTGGAGATGTTAAGGATGAATATCATTTTTTTGTGTAGGATTCATGTAGTTATTTGGTGATTTTGGGGTAGCCCTGGTAGGTAGCCTGATTTACCTTACCATTACTAGACTAGACCTTAGCTATTGAGTTGGACTGATTAGCCAAATAATGCAGAAGCCTAGGAATCCTCACTTGGATGCAGTGAGAAGGACCTTGAGATATGTGAAGGCTAAATTAGATTATGGTCTATTCTA